>NC_068366.1:49600923-49860923 GCF_020536995.1 Dreissena polymorpha | reverse complement strand
TTTTGCTCATGTCAGTCCGTCCACCTGATGGTTTCCGGAGGATAACTCAAGAGTGCTTATGCCAAGGATCATGAAACTTTATAGGTACATTGATCATGACTTCGCAGATGACCCCTATTTATTTTCAGGTCACTAGGTCAAAGGTCAAGGTCACGATGACTGGAAATAGTAAAATGGTTTCCGGATGATAACTTAAGAACGCGTATGCCTAGGATCATGAAACTTCATAGATACATTGATCATGACTCGCAGATGACCCCTATTGATTTTCAGGTCACTAGGTCAAAGGTCAAGGTCACAGTGACCCAAAGCAGTAAAATGGTTTCCGGATGATAACTCAAGAACGCTTATGCCTAGGATCATGAAACTTCATAGATACATTGATCATGACTCGCAGATGACCCCTATTGATTTTCAGGTCACTAGAGCAAAGGTCAAGGTCACGATGACCCGAAATAGTAAAATGGTTTCAGGATGATAACTCAAGAACGCTTAGGCATAGGATCATGAAACTTCATAGGTACATTGATCATGACTCGCAGATGACCCCTATTGATTTTCAGGTCACTAGGTCAAAGGTTAAGGTCACTGTGACCCGAAATCAGTCTTGGCATTAATTTTTTTTAGGCACTAGCCCAGCCGGGCTACCAGCTTGGAAATTTCACTAGCCCGAATCAATTTAAACTAGCCCGAAATGAATGGTGTAATTATTTTACATTTTTAGCTTTATTTGCATTGAAGAAACATAGAACAATAAACATTTAACAAATAAACACCTGATTCTGTTTTATTATCCCCACGCTTTTTGAAAAAAAGGTGGGGATATTGTGGTTATCTCCGCCGTCCGTCCGTCCGTCCGTCCGTCCGTCCGTCTGTCTGTCTGTCTGTCTGTCTGTCCGTCCGTCTGTCCGTCCGTCCTGGCCACTATCTCCTCCTACACTAAAAGCACTAGAACCGTGAAACTTACACACATGGTAGCTATAGCATATGTGCGACCCTGCACTATTTGGAATTTTGATCTGACCCCTGGGTCAAAAGTTATAGCGGTTGGGGTGGGGCCGCGTCAGAAATTATCACTCATTTTTTTAGGTTATTTTACATTTACTTCTTTATTTCTACACAGATTCACTTCAAATTGATACTGGACCTCTCTTATGACAATACGGTCAATCTCAACCATGCATGGCCCCATTCCCAACCCTGGGGCGCCCCGCCCACATAGGCCACACCCACCAAAAACTTCCATTTACTATAATTTTTTCATTTCTACACGGATTCACTTCAAATTGATACTGAACTTTTGTTATGACATTAGGGTCAATCTCAACTATGCATGGCCCCAATCCCAACCCTGGGGCGCCCGCCCACATAGGCCACACCCACCAAAAAATTCCATTTACTATAATTTTTTCATTTCTACACGGATTCACTTCAAATTGATACTGAACTTTTGTTATGACATTAGGGTCAATCTCAACTATGCATGGCCCCAATCCCAACCCTGGGGCGCCCGCCCACATAGGCCACACCCACCAAAAAATTCCATTTACTATAATTTTTTCATTTCTACACGGATTCACTTCAAATTGATACTGAACTTCTCTTATGACATTAGGGTCAATCTCAACTATGCATGGCCCCATGACCAACCCTGGGGCCCCGCCCACATAGACCACACCCACCCAAAATTGCCTTTACTATAATTTCTTCATTTCTACACCGATTCACTTCAAATTGATATTGAACTTCTCTTATGACAATACAGTCAATCTCAACTATGCATGGCCCCATTACCAACCCTGGGGCGCCCCGCCCACATAGACCACACCCACCCAAAATTGCCTTTTACTATAATTTCTTTATTTCTACACTGATTCACTTCAAATTGATACTGAACCTCTCTTATGACAATACGGTCAATCTCAACTATGCATGGCCCCATTACCAACCCTGGGGCCCCGCCCACATAGACCACACCCGCCCAAAATTGCCTTTTACTATAATTTCTTCATTTCTACACCGATTCACTTCAAATTGATACTGAACTTCTCTTATGACAATACGGTCAATCTCAACTATGCATGGCACAATAACCAACCCTGGGGCGCCCTGCCCACATATGTCACACCCACCCAAAATTGCCTTTTACTATAACTTCTTCATTTCTACACCAATTCACTTCTAATTGATGATGAACTTCTCTTATGACAATACGGTCAATCTCAGCTATGCATGGCCCCATTACCAACCCTGGGGCACACCTAGGTCAAACATTCGGCGTGGGGATACGCGTCGGCCTCTGCCGCGACATTTCTAGTTCACAGTTAATATCAGACAAAAAATGTATCACAAGGTCTCAAGACATCTCCATTCATGGTCATTGTCTGAGTCACCAACATCCAGGTCTGTCATGTCAGGTATGCTCTTAAAAGCGGCCTGAAAACAAAAACAAATGTTACAACGTATGAATGTTCCACTCAAATATCTGAATAAGTAAATGCAATGTCAAACTAGCAATAGTACCTGTGCATAATAAGTAGAGCAAGAAGGTAACTTTCCGCCCAAACTTCTGATGAGCTTGATATAAAACGACTTGTTTAGCAGTATTGTTTCATTGCCTAAGCCACATCTGCTTTGTCGCCAATTGTACCAGCATCTAAAATGCAGTATTATAAACATTTGAATTTAATGTCAGGAATCGTAAATTGACAGATAAATGTTAAAAACTATACATGTAAGTTAGTGCATGATATTTAATGGCATATTGTTTTCTTAAATTATGTATGAATTGCACTTACCAGCCAGTCAGCAATGATGGCTCAGAATCAAAGTCTCCTTGGAGACATCAAAACGAAGCGATGACTGATTATTCTTCCATAACGGTTGCAATTTTCGTTTTATTGAATGTTAATAATTTTTGTTGCAACCTTCATTCTCATTTTGCAGTTAATGTGTGAGCGTTGCGCGCTCAAAATAACGCAGAAAAAACATTAAAATAAATTTATCGCCGCATGTTCTCCACCCAGTAGTAATAAAAGTTATAGCGTCTCGCGAGATTGACTTACAACACTGTTCGATAATCGTCTAATCAATGAGTGCTCAAAGGAAATAACAAATGCAGTTTTGAATAAGCGTCTATATGAATCTATTTCGGACATGTTACTAAGTTCGGACATGAAAAAATGCACTCGACCGATCGGGCTACCAGCTTAGAATTTCACTCGACCGACGCAAAAATAACTCGACTCGGTCGACGGTCGAGTGGGTAACGTCCAAGACTGCGAAATGGTAAAATGGTTCCCAGATGATGACTCAAGAAGGCTTATGCCTAGGATCATGAAACTTCATAGGTACATTTATCATGACTCGCAGATGGCCCCCATTGATTTCCAGGTCACTAGGTCAAAGGTCAAGGTCACGATGACCCGAAATAGTAAAATGATTTCCGGATGATAACTCAAGAACACTTATGCCTAGGATCATGAAACTTCATAGAAACATTGATCATGACTGGCAGATGACCCCTATTGATTTTAAGGTCACTAGGTCAAAGGTCAAGGTCACAGGGACCCAAAGCAGTAAAATGGTTTCCGGATGATAACTCAAGAACGCTTATGCCTAGGATCATGAAACTTCATAGATACATTGATCATGACTCGCAGATGACCCCTATTGATTTTCAGGTCATGAGGTCAAAGGTCAAGGTCACGGTGACCTGAAATAGTAAAATGGTTTCTGGATGATAACTCAACAACGCTTATGCCTAGGATCATGAAACTTCAAAGGTACATTGATCATGACTCGCAGATGACCCCTATTGATTTTCAGGTCACTAGGTCAAAGGTCAAGGTCACAGTGCCAAAAAACGTATTCACACAATGGCTGTCAAGGTCACGGTGACTCAACTTAGAAAAATGGTTTCCGGATGATAACTCAAGAATGCTTACGCATTGGATCATGAAACTTCATAGGTACATTGATCATGACTCGCAGATGAAATAATGATGAAACTTGACCAGGATGTTTGTCTGAACAATATCTAGGTCAAGTTTGACATTTGGTAAAGATTAAATGAACCGACTCTTCTCAGGTGAGCGAATTAGGGCCATCTTGGCCCTCTTGTTTGACTTAGTAACTTTGAATATTTGGTTTAATTTTGTGTTAAGATCCACTTTACTTCTAACGTATCAATGTTATTGCTTTCAAACTTCAAATACTTTCTAAATATTATTAGGGTACAGCACCTGGCAAGTTGAATTTGTTACCTTGACCTTTGAATGACATGTACTCTCAATGCCAAAGTATTTAATTTTGCTGAAATTGCCACAACTTCTTTATTTATGATTTCATTCATACTTTGACAAAACAACACTTACCTGACAAACCACAATAGACTCCACCCAAACCATCTCCCACCATAGAATCCCCCCTCCCCCCCAAAATAAATATTTTTATGCCCCCCTTCGAAGAAGAGGGGGTATATTGCTTTGCTCATGTCGGTCTGTCGGTCGGTCTGTCGGTCCTTCCACTAGGTGGTTGTCAGACGATAACTCAAGAACGCTTGGGCCTAGGATCATGAAACTTCATAGGTACATTGATCATGACTCGCAGATGACCCCTATTCATTTTGAGGTCACTAGGTCAAAGGTCAAGGTCACGGTGACCAGAAATAGTAAAATGGTTTTTGAATGATAACTCAAGAACGCATACGCCTAGGATCATGAAACTTTATGGGTAGATTGATCATGACTTGCAGATGACCCCTATTGATTTTGAGGTCACTAGGTCAAAGGAC
Source organism: Dreissena polymorpha (assembly GCF_020536995.1). Lineage (NCBI taxonomy): Eukaryota > Metazoa > Mollusca > Bivalvia > Myida > Dreissenidae > Dreissena > Dreissena polymorpha. Next base: position 49,856,128 of record NC_068366.1, on the reverse strand, counting down.
AAGGTCATGGTGACCCGAAATAGTAAAATGGTTTCCGGATGATAACTCAAGAATGCATACGCCTAGGATCATGAAACTTCATGGGTAGATTGATCATGACTCGCAGATGACCTCTATTGATTTTGAGGTCACTAGGTCAAAGGTCAAGGTCACGGTGACCCGAAATAGTAAAATGGTTTTCGGATGATAACTCAAGAACGCATATACCTAGGATCATGAAACTTCACAGGTAGATTGGTCATGACTCGCAGATGACCCCTATTGATTTTGAGGTCACAAGGTCAAAGGTCAAGGTCACGGTGACCCGAAATAGTAAAATGATTTTCGGATGATAACTCAAGAACGCTTTGGCCTAGGATCATGACACTTCATAGGTACATTGATCGTGACTCGCAGATGACCCCTATTGATTTTCAGGTCGCTAGGTCAAAGGTCAAGGTCACAGTGACAAAAAACGTATTCACACAATGGCTGCCACTACAACGGACAGCCCATATGGGGGGCATGCATGTTTTACAAACAGCCCTTGTTTTCCATTTGTTTTCTTATTTTTGAACGATCATCTAATAAATGACCTCATCTCACACTATGCACCCATCTCACCCCGACCCTCCCAAAAATAAAAAATAAATATTTTTTTGAAACATGGTTTTAAAAAACACAAATATTTATTTTTGTTATTTTATTTTTTGAAAGAATGTCCAACCATCATACCCAAGAATCCCCCCCTTTCCCCCCCAAAATATTTTTTTTTCTTCTTTTTTTTCTTTTTTGAAAGATAATGTAGTAAATGACCGTACCCCCACACTATACACCCCTCTCCACTCCACCCCTCCTCCCTTTTTGATTGAAGTATTGAGATAGGTCCATTCACCTTTAAAATGAAAAATAGATGAGTGGTCTGCACCTGCTAGGTGGTGCTCTTTCAAAACTGTCCCTGTGTCCGTGTGTGTGTCTTCTCTGATAATTGAGTTCCACCACGATGCATCAAATTGTTTTAAATTATAAAAGGCTTTCTTTATAATTGGCAATGAATTCACCTATGCAAAACACTGTGTAAAATTAAATAGACACCTTGCTGTTTTCATGGTCAGTCATTATTTAGAGATCAAATGTCAAATTAAAGCATTCTTTTGTATATAGTAGCGGAGGTGATGCATAGCGATAAGTAGGTCCCTGAAAGGACCAAGTTATTCAAACATCAAGTATTTGCTATTATTGCTATTTAAATTATACACAGTTTTTTTTCAATCAATTATTTAGACCACTTGACCAAGTCTTGAAGTTGCTTCAACCACTCTTTGAGATGGACCCTTACCTGCCCAGGAGTATTGTGGCAGCCCTGGAGCCAGCAGAATTGCAAACTTTGTGTGGATCAGAATTATTTCCAATAGAAGTGTGCTTGGCTTCGTTACTTTATTGGAGTTTAGCTACAAACCCAAGATTCCCATCAAAAAATATGTTCACCCTGGATATTACTGACTCAACAGAAAGGGTATTGTATTATTTGTACTTACTGGACTTGTTTTGAGCTTCAATTTTAAACGGCATTGCCATATTCTTAAATGTGTAAATGTATGATATATTTTTTTCTCATATGGAAAGCAGACGATGGGAGAAAACAACTTTTTAAAACCATTTGCAACACTTTCTAGTATATTTGCTAATATCGTTATTGCAGATTGTAGTCCAATGTCTATGGTTGTGCGTACTTCGTTTGAAGGATTATGCTGTGCAGGGCTCAGAGTAAGTGCACCTATTCAAGCCTTTTATACTTAATATCTGCACATAACTGATCGGTCACATTTTGTAGGACCGTATACCATTTAGTTTCTATATGACCTCTATAGAACGCACTGACCCACAATCATGCAATTTGTTGCAAAGTGTACGCGCAAAGAGAGGAAGATGTCTATCGATTTATAAAGTAAATATGTCAAAGGTCAATGTCTCAGAGGCTTGTAACATATAATTATATCGTATAATAGTCAGTTTGTGTACAGTTAATACCCATTATAAAAATGCCTTGAGCAGAATTTCAATCATAATAAAACACATATGAACATAAAACACAGTATGGGCATTATGATGCTTCTGCCATCGTTAAATGCATTTAACTATCTAATTCAATTTTCTTTGACAGGGTGTTTGTAAATAACCCTGTTCCAGTCAGTATTAAACAGTATATTGGTTTTTATTATACTCCCACAAACACAGTTTAGGAGGGTATATAGGAGTGAACTTGTCGGTCTGTCTGTCTGTAGGTCGGTCTGTATTAAGTATCCCCTCTCTAATTCAAGTTGTTTTCATCCGATCTTCAACAAACTTTGTCAGATGTTGTATCTAGATGATGTCTGTGTCAAGTTCGAATATGGGTCATGCTGGGTCAAAAACTAGGTCAAGGGGTCACTTAGTGCGTTTTAAACATTGAGCATGGTGTCCAGTCTCTAATTATGCCCCCCTTCGAAGAAGAGGGGGTATATTGCTTTGCATATGACGGTCTGTCGGTCGGTCTGTCGGTCGGTCTGTCGGTCTGTCCACCAGGTGGTTTCCGGATGATTACTCAAGAACACTTTGGCCTAGGATCATGAAACTTAATAGGTACATTGATCATGACTCGCAGATGACCCCTATTGATTTTGAGGTCACTAGGTCAAAGGTCAAGGTCACAGTGACCCGAAATAGTAAAATAATTTCCGGATGATAACTCAAGAACGCTTAGGCCTAGGATCATGAAACTTGATAGGTACATTGATCATGACTCGCAGATGACCCCTATTGATTTTCAGGTCACTAGGTTAAAGGTCAAGGTCACAGTGACCCGAAATAGTAAAATGGTTTCCGGATGATAACTCAAGAACGCTTAGGCCTAGGTTCATGAAACTTGATAGGTAGATTGATTATGACTCGCAGATGACCCCTATTGATTTTCAGGTCACTAGGTCAAAGTTCGAGGTCACAGTGACCCGAAATAGTTAAATGGTTTCCGGATGATAACTCAAGAACGCTTATGCCTAGGATCATGAAACTTCGTAGGTAGATTGATAATGGCTGGCAGATGATCCCTATTGATTTTCAGGTCACTAGGAAAAAGGTCAAGGTCACGGTGACCCGAAATAGAAAATGGTTTTCTGGATGATAACTCAAGAACGCTTATGCCTAGGATCATGAAACTTCATAAGTTCATTGATGATGACTCGCAGATGACCCCTATTGATTTTCAGGTCACAAGGTCAAAGGTCAAGGTCACGGTGACCCGAAATAGTAAAATGGTTTCTGGATGATAACTCAAGAGCGCTTATGCCTAGTATCATGAAACTTGATATGTAGATTGATCATGACTCGCAGTTGACCCCTATTGATTTTCAGGTCACTGTATCAAAGGTCAGATCACAGAGACCTGAAATAGTAAAATGGTTTCCGGATGATAACTCAAGAACGCTTATGCCTAGGATCATGAAACTTCATAGGTACATTGATCATGACTCACAGATGACCCCTATTGATTTTGAGGTCACTAGGTCAAAGGTCAAGGTCATGGTGAACCGAAATAGTAAAATGGTTTCCGGATGATAACCCAAGAACGCTTATGCCTAGGATCATGAAACTTGATGTGTACATTGATCATGACTCGCAGATGACCCCTATCGATTTTGAGGTCCGTAGGTCAAAGGTCAAGTTCAAAGTGACCCAAAATAGTAAAATGGTTTCCCGATGATAACTGAAGAACGCTTATTCAAAGGATCATGAAACTTGATAGGTAGATTGATCATGACTTGCAGATGACCCCTATCAATTTTCAAGTCACAAGGTCAAAGGTCAAGGTCACGGTGACCCGAAATTGTAAAATGGTTTCCGGATGATAACTCAAGAACGCTTATGGCTAGGATCATGAAACTTGATAGGTACATTGATCATGACTGGCAGATGACCTCTATTGATTTTCAGGTCACTAGGTCAAAGGTTAAGGTCACAGTGACAAAAAACATATTCACACAATGGCTGTCACTACAACGGAGAGCCCATATGGGGGGCATGCATGTTTTACAAACAGCCCTTGTTCAAGTAGTTTTCATCCGATATTCACCAAACTTAATCAGAAGTTGTATCTAGATGATGTCTAGGCCAAGTTTGAACATGGGTCATGCCGGACCAAAAACCGGTTAAGTTTTGCGTTTAGGTCCACTTTTCTCAGAAAGTATCAATGCTATTGCATTCAAACTTGGTACACTTACTTACTATCATGAGGGGACTGGGCAGGCAAAGTTACATAACTCTGGCGTGCATTTTGACAGAATTATGTGCCCTTTTTATACTTAGAAAATTGAAAATTTTGGTTAAGTTTTGCGTTTAGGTCCACTTTTCTCAGAAAGTATCAATGTTATTGCATTCAAACTTGGTACACTTACTTACTATCATGAGGGGACTGGGCAGGCAAAGTTACATAACTCTGGCGTGCATATTGACAGAATTATGTGCCCTTTTTATACTTAGAAAATTGAAAATTTGGTCAAGTTTTGTGTTTAGGTCCACTTTATTCCTACAGTATCAAAGCTATTGCTTTCATACTTGCAGCACTTATTAACTATCATAAGGGGACTGTGCAGGCAAAGTAATGTAACTCTGACTGGCATTTTGACAGAATTATGTGCCCTTTTTATACATAGAAAATAGAAAATTTGGTTAAGTTTTGTGTTTAGGTCCACTTTATTCCTACAGTATCAAAGCTATTGCTTTCATACTTGCAGCACTTATTAATTATCATAAGGGGACTGTGCAGGCAAAGTTATGTAACTCTAACTGGATGGAATTATGGGCCCTTTATACTTAGAAAATTGAAAATTTGGTAAAGTTTTGTGTTTTGGTCCACTTTACCCCTAAAGTACCATAGATATTGCTTTCATACTTGGAACACTCGCAAACTATCATAAGGGTACAGTAAAAGGACAAGTTGCATAACTCTGGTTGTCATTTTTATGGAATTATGGCCCTTTTTTGACTTAGTAACTTTGAATATATGGTTTAATTTTGTGTTTCGATCCACTTTACTTCTTAAGTATCAAGGCTATTGCTTTCAAACTTCAAATACTTTCATGCTATTATGAGGTTACTGTACCTGGCAAGTTGAATTTTACCTTGACCTTTGAATGACCTTGACTCTCAAGGTCAAATTATTAAATTTTGCTAAAATTGCCATAACTTCTTTATTTATGATTAGATTTGATTGATACTTTGACAATACTACTCTTACCTGACATACCACAATAGACTCCTCCCAAACCATCACCCGTGCCCTCCCCTCCCCCCCCCAAATCCCCCCTATTTAATTTTTTTTTTTTCAAGATCATCTCACAAATGACCACCACACCCTCACACTAAACCCCCACATCGCACCCCCTCCCCAATTTTTTTTAAACGGTTAAAAAACACAAATATTTATTTTTAATATTTTATGTTTGAAATACCGTCCAACCATCGCACCCAAGAATCCCCCCCACCCCCTCTCCTCCCCTCCGAATCCCCCCCCTAATTTTTTTTTTTTTTAAGATAATCTTACAAATTACCACCACACCCTCACACAATACCCCCACCCCCCCCCCCCCTCTTTTTTTTAAACGGTTAAAAAACACAAATATTTATTTTTATTATTTTATGTTTGAAATACCGTCCAACCACCAACCATCGCACCCAAGAATCCCTCTCCCCCCCCCCCTCCCCTCACCCCCGAATTTTTTTTTATTTTTTGCATTTTTTTCGCATTTTTGGAAGATAATGTAATAAATGTCCACACCCCCACACTATACACCCCTCTTCACTCCACCCCTCCCTCCTTTGTGATTGAAAATGAGAGTCCCTTCACCTTTAAAAAGAAAATAGATGAGCGGTCTGCACCCGCAAGGCGGTGCTCTTGTTTAACATTGAGCATGGTGTCCGCTCTCTAATTCAAGTAGTTTAAATTGGATCTTCACCAAACTTGGTCATTAGTTGTATCTAGATGATCTTAAGGCCAAGTTCTAACATGGGCCATGCCAGATCAAAAACTACATTACAGGGTCACTTAGTATGTTTTACAGATTCAGCATGGTGCCTGCTCTCTAATTCAAGTAGTTTTCATTCGATCTTTACCACACTTATTCAGAAGTTGTATCTAGATAATGTGTAGGTCAAGTTCAAACATGGGCCATGTCGGGTCAAAAACTAGGTCACGGGGTCACTTAGTATGTTTTAAACATTGAGCATGGTGTTCGCTGTTTTTGTGTGAAAACAACATGCAAAATATTCTGTGTCAATGCTGCATGTGGTGGTATTCGTCACGTCTGTGAAGAAGCTCTAGTTAATGCCTGGTTGATTGTGGTTTTACAAGACTTCATTAAAAGGTCATGTTTATTTTGGTGTGGAAATATTAATGTTTGATAAACTTATCGGTTAGCACATGTTTTGAAATTGTTTAAGGTCGTTAACAAGGTGGACAATGGCCTACAAAATAGGAGTGGAAGGTGTAGAAAAAATGTTCGAGTCAGACAGGGTAGCAAAAATTTCATACTGGTGCAACATCTTCGTTTGGTGCATATCTGTCCATTCTCGGATATCAAAACCAGATGATAGGACGCAGATGAAGGTTGATTACAAATCACAAATATTTGCTGTCGCTGGAAACGCAACCAATTGGATGCGCGAGTATACCAAATGGCAATGGAATACACATTTTCCATTGTACTTACAGGTATGAATCAAATAACTTGTTATCTTTATACCACCCTGGTAAATTGTAAAATGTTTTTTGTAGTATCAGATTTCACTTGCTCATTTTATGTCATCTGTACTGGTTTTTTCATTCACATTATTTATCAGAATATAGACATGTGTACCGGGTACTTCTTCTAAGGTTTTATTCAGATTTCAGCAGCCTTATGGCTTGTGTTACATGAAGCACATTTGTTTTAAAGCCAATAATGTCTTTTGATTTTTTTAGGGCGTGTCACTCTGCTTGTGTTATGAAACTTAATTTCACAAAATTAATTGTGTACCTGGGTATTTAGGTTTACTTTATGCCCCCACATTCAGACAGGTGGAGATAGTGGGTCTTTTGAATTTGCCCTTGTCTGACTGGCCATCCTTTTGTCTGTTACTTTTTGTATTTCATGCTAGAGCGATGAAGCAAACATATTATACATTATGTGAACCTATGCACTGGGCCTGTAATTTTTGTTAATTTTTATGCCCTATGAGCCGGAGGATATTATGCATAGCACTTGTCTGTCCGTCTATCCGTTCGTCCAGAGCCTGTGTTTTCAACAACTGTTTAGCTACTGTTTGGATCTCGCTCAAACTTTCACAGTTAAATGACAGTACCGGTAATCTGTATACGACCTTAAAGAAGGAACTACAGGCTGCAATGAGTTTTCGCAAAATTATGGGACTTTACACTATGGAATGTATTGTCTCACAATTTGAGTGTTGTGTACTCCTCTTAAACTAATTAATAGAAAGGTATCGCTGACAAAAGATTTCACAGATTAATTACCGTATACTTTATTTTTTTATGAAGCAATTTTGGCTGCGACCAGTTTAAGCAGAATTAACACCTTTTGTAATTCTTTGCAATGTAGAAAATACAATAGTTAATTGGTATGTGGGAGGATCAGTGTTTATGATAAATTTCTTGTATTAACATGTTTGGATTAGTGACCCTTTTTTGCAAAAACGTGTGTCAACGATTTGACGTGAAAAGTATTGCTTCTTGAGTAATAAAAGTTTACAAACATGTTTGATTGTTTTTTTTTCCCCTGTTTAAATGCTTTTATTCATTCCATAATATATATATGTACATAATTTACGAAGTAATGCACATTCATATATTAATCTACCATATGTAATGTGTTTTCACCATATCATTAAATTCATTACACAGTTTGAATTAATATCATCATTCAACCTTTTTAGCTTGACTATTATATATGAAATATATATAGTGGAGCTATCCTACTCACCCCGGCGTCGGCGTCTGCGTCTTCCTCTGCGTCTGCGTGCATATGTTAAAGTTTTCGTACTACCCCAAATATTTTCTTTGTCCCTTGACATATTGCTATCATATTTTGCATACTTGTTTACCAACATGACCCCAACCTATAAACAAGAGCAGACAACTCTATCAAGCATTTTGTCATAATTATGGCCCCTTTATCACTTACACTATGCAGCAAATGTTTAAGTTTTCGTACTACCCCATTTATTTTCATTGTCCCTTGACATATTGCTTTTATAATTTGCATACTTGTTTACCAACATCACCCCAACCTATAAACAAGAGCAGACAACTCTATCTATTTTGTCATACTTATTGCCCCTTTTATACTTAGAATATGCATATTATTGATAAATCTATGTTAAAGTTTGCGTACTACCCCAAATATTTCCTATATCCTTTGACATATTGCTTTTATATGTTGCATACTTGTTTACCAACATGACCAGCAGACCACTGTATCAAGCATTTTGGCATAATTATGGCCCCTTTTACACTTAGATAATTGAACCTTTTGCTTAAATTGCCATAACTTCTTTATTTATGATCACATTTTATTATTACTTTGACAAAACAACATTACCTTAATACCACAATGGATTCCACCCAAACAATACCCCACGCCCCTACCAGAATCCCTCCCCCCACCTCACTCCCCCCGCATTTTTTTTTTAAACATCGTCTAATAAATTACCACACCCCACATTATACCCCCCTCTCACCCCCACCCCCCCCCTGCCCCCACACCCCCTGTTTGTCCTTTTTTTTATTTTTGAAAGATCGTCTAATACCACAATTTCCCCATGATGGCTTACGTTATACTGTCAAGCACTCGAATAGTCGAGCGCGCTGTCCTCTGACATCTCTTGTTTACTTCATCGACTTGACTTAAATATTCTTTATGTACATCCCAATAATAAGTGCGTCTTGAACGACAAAGGGTTTTGATTAACCACAACAATTTAACTATGGTTACAAGTTCAAACAATATAAAAACCAATTATGTATCATTTTACAAAACAATCAATTTCAATTTATTATCAATATGCACACAACATAGTCAGATTTGATCAAGTAAAACAAACTTTGCACATTTCATACATAATGAAAGTTTAGGACAAAACCCAATTATGTATCATTTGCTAGTGTTATTAAATAACAAAGTTTTGGATTTACAATTAGAGTGCAGTTTAAAAATATTATTAATTTACATTTATGATCAATATGCTCACAACGTAGTAAGATTTGATAAAGTAAAACAAACTTTGCACATTTCATACATAATGAAAGTTTAGGACAAAACCCAATTATGTATCATTTGATAGTGTTGTTAAATAACAAAGTTTGGGTTTACAATAAGAGTGCAGTTTACAAACACAATCAATTTAAATCTATGATCAATACGCAAACAACATAGTAAGATTTGATCAAGTAAACAAACTTTGCACATTTCATATATAGTGGGAGTTAAAAAGACAGTTATTTTTGTTAATCATGTAATAACGAATTACATATTCCTCTTATAACTGTCCAAAAATATTCTTTACTCGATTCATTTGTTGTGGTTGCATAAATATTTAAAGCTAATCTTAGGCTAGCCTTAAATCCCTGAAAATGAGGAATAACTTTTTTTCCTTTTGCATTCAAAAATGTACTTCTTAACTTCCAAGAACAGAATAAAGCAGTTGTCATTTTCATTTGTATCACCTAGAAGGAACATTTTGCAGTTTATTACTATCTGTATATTTGCATTTTTTAAGCTATTGGATATATCTTTCATAAGTATTTTACTATGTTACATTCCCAAAATAAATTGATTCTTCTGACATTTATTATTCTGTGGATAATCCTAGTTTGTAACCATTGAATATAATATGTATTATTAGTTTTTTCTTTCACCACTGTAAAAAAACAAACATGGCTCCCGCCATTTTGAAATTTACAAAATGTGTAGACACATACCGTGGCTACGTGAAGCTTGATTCAGCATTTATTCCCGCCGATATTGTTAATTTTAGTCTTTAAACAACTCTTTTTTTTACATACTTTGTACTAACTTACATAAAATTATTGTTCTACTCACCAAAGTTGTATAATAACCACGTCCATGTTTATTTTCGTAATGTTTAATTTGCTTCCATGACGAGTTAAAATTCTAGACAAATTTCTTCATCGCCATCCATCTTTTCCATTTTAAAGCACTGGATGTAAGCAGGCAATTCTTTGTGGATAGACATTCTTTGATCGACTGACAAAGGAACGACTAAACCATCAAAGAAATTACCATTTTAATTCGAGATCGATTTCCTTCGAAAAGTTAAAGAACAATTCACTGACACTTTTCTTAAATTTAATCCATCAATTGTTCAACAAAACATCACGTTATTCGAGTACATTCGACATTTTAACTAAATCGAATATGCAGTCTTACCAGTTTCATTCCAGTTTTATATCCAAACACTGTGTTTTTCACATTCATAATATTATAGTAATCCATCGTAAACAAACACACACACTCGTAAATTCGTTAAACGACTGCGTACCCAATGACCTAAATGACGCAATCAGGGGTGAAAGGCCAAAAAAGTAGTCCCTATGTACATGTTCTAAAAATAACTGCTATAAACCGGATCTAAAAATAGCGATAAAGAAAACCGTATCTTTTCTTTATGAGTCGTATTTTGTTCTATAAAATCATTTAGCTGTAGGATAAAATAATATCTTTTACATACTGAATGCCATTATCATAACAATACTTCCAAAATGTATTTATTGTTGATTAATAGAATGTTATTAAAAAACAAAGGCATATCTAACAGTTTATCAACAGAGTCGATATTAACACTCTTAACGAAGTCAGAATATATGATTAAAACATCTATCCAAAAAGTGTTGGTCATTTTTTTTACAGCTGACGTGGCATATAAACTGCCTGTATTACATAGTATATTAAAGTCAAATAACTTTCTATCTAAGGATGTAAATTTGTTTTGGCCTTGAATAACTTTTCTTATCCATGATTATTTTAAACTTTTCATAAATGCATTTATGTCTACCATTTTGAGTCCCCCTTCATCGAAATCTTTTGTTACGACTTTTGCTTTGATTTTTGAAGGCCCTTGCCACACAAATTTGAATAGTTTGTCATTTCAAACTTTACAAACATATTACCCAGTGTGTGAATATGTGCACCTGGGTAGTTTGATTTCTTTTTTAGCCCACCTGATTGCTCAGGTTAGCTTTTGTGATCGGTCTTTGTCAGTGGTCTGTTCGTCAGTCCATATTTGTTCGTAAACACTCTAGCGGCCACATTTTTTGTCCGATCTTCATGAAACTTGGTCAGAAGCTTTGTTCCAATGATACCTTGGTCGAGTTTGAAACTGGGTCATGCCGGGTAAAAAAATAGGTCACTACGTCAAAAAAAAGAAAAACCTTGTAAACATTGTAGAACTCAAATTTTATGCCCAATCTTCATGTTACTTTGTCAAAAAGTGTGTCTTAATGATATGTTGGTTGAGTTCAAAAGTGGTTCCGGCCCGTTGAAAAACATGGCCGCCAGTGGGCGGGGCAGTTTTCCTTATTTGGCTATAGAGAAACCTTGTAAACACGCTAGAGGCCACATTTCTTGTCCGATCTTTATGAAACTTGGTTAGAAACTTTGTCCTAATGATACCTTGGTCGAGTTAGAAACTGGGTCATGCTGGGTCAAAAACTAGGTCACTTGGTCAAAAAAAGAAAAACCTTGAAAACACTGTAGAAGTCACATTTCATGTCCAATCTTCATATTATTTTGTCAAAATGTTTGTCTTAATGATATGTTGGTTGAGTTCAAAAGTGGTTCCGGTCTGTTGAAAAACTTGGCCGCCACTGGGCGGGGAAGATTTCCTTATTTGGCTATAGAGAAACATTGTAAACACTCTAGAGGCCGCATTTCTTGTCCGATCTTCATGCAACTTGGTCAGAAGATTTATCCCAATGATATCTCGATCGAGTTTGAAATTGGTTCATGCTGGGTCAAAAACAAGGTCACTAGGTCAAAAAAGAAAAACCTCGTAAACACTGTTGAAGTCACATTTCATGCCCATTCTTCATTTAACTTTGTCAAAATGGTTGTCTTAATGATATGTTGGTTGAGTTCAAAAGTGGGTCCAGTTTGTTGAAAACCATGGCTGTCAGTGGGCATTGCAGTTTTTCTTATTTGGCCGTAGAGAAACCTTGTAAACACTCTTGAAGGCACATTTCTTGTCAGATCTTCATGAAACTTGGTCAGACGATTTGTCCCAATAATACCTTGATCGAGTTTGAAACTGGGTCATGCGGGGTCAAAAACTAGTTCACAAGGTCAAAGAAAAGAAAAATCTTGTAAACCCTGGAGATTAGTCACATTTCATGCCCAATCTTCATGTAACTTTTAAAAATGTTTGTCTTAATGATATGTTGGTTGATTTCAAAAGTGGTTCCGGTCTGTTTAAAAACATGGCCGCCAGTGTGCGGGCAGTTTTCCTTATTTGGCTATAGATAAAACTTGGGAACACTCTAGAGGTCACAATGATATTTGGTCAGAACATTTGTTTTCTAAAAATGAGAGTTGAGTTTGAAAATGGTTCCGTCATATAGCAAAAAAAGCTCGTGAACACTCTAGAAGTCACATTTTTTGCCCAATCATCATGAAACATGGTGAAAAACATTGGTTTTATTTATATCTCAGATGAGTTCGAAAATGGTCCCGATCAGTCTAAAAACATGGCCGCCAGGGGTGGGGGGTGGGGCAGTTTCCCTTATATGACTATAGAGAAACCTTGTGAACACTCTGGAAGTCACATTGTTATGCCCCCGAAGGAAGGTATATAGTGATCTGTCCGTCTGTCCATCACACTTTTGCGTTTAGGTTTCGAAAAATGCTCATAACTTCTATGTCGCTTCCGATGTAACCTTCATATTTGGTATGCATGTGTATATGGAAAAGGCCTCTCCATATGCACAAATTTTGACCCCTTTGACCTTAACCTTGAACTTTGGGTCCGCGTTTAGGTTTCAAAATCTGCGTTTAGGTTTTGAAAAAAGCGTTTTTCAGGGGCATATGTCTTTCGATGGAAACAGCTCTTGTTTGCCTTATCATCGTTAAACTTAATTAAGACATTGGTTTTATTAATATCTCGGAAAATGGCTGAGATCGGTGAAAAAACCCCACTTTTTAGCTCACCTGATTGCTCAGGTGAGGTTTAAGGATCTGTCTTTGTCCGTCATCCGTCCGTCCACATTTGGTTTGTAAACACTCTTTATAAGCATTCACATTTCTCAAGCATTCTGTATCAAAGTTGCTGAGAAGCTATATGGCCACAAGATCTCGGTCAAGTGTGATAATGAAAAGCAAAGTTTGATGTTTGGTCATGAGGGGTCAACATATAGGTCACCAGGTCAAATCTTACAAAAACCTCGTAAATACTCCATACGCCAGAGTTTTGGTTAAATAATGATGAAACTTGACCAGGATGTTTGTCTGGACAATATCTATTATTATATTTGGTAATGTGGGGACAAAATCTAGGTAATGGGTCTAATCTTACAAAAACCTTGTAAACACACTAGAGGGCATAGTTTTGGTCCAATAATGATGATACCTAACGAGGATGTTTTTCTTGAGGATGTTTTTCTTGACGATATTTGGGCAAAGTTTGACATTGGGTCGTGTGGGGTCAAAATCTTGGTCACGAGGTCTAAATCTTACAAAAACCTTGTAAACACATGTATAATTAGCATTACTTGCAAATGTTTGCATGCAAAACACCCATGCAAATGGACAGTACTCATTAAGAATTAATCATATGCTCACACTGCAAAAGTAAACAGCAAAAAAACAATATAATATGCTCTACTGAATTTTCAACTAAGCAATGAACAAGGCCTTATAAAAAAGGTGAGTGAACTAGGGCCACTTTGGCCCTCTTGTTTAAATACATGAGTGGAATTTGAATTAAACATGGAATGTAGAGGCATCCATGTCCTTTGGACACATATCTAGATTAAATTAATATTTATAAAAGGGCATTCTTGGACTTTTATGTGTAAAAAATAACCACTGTTGGTGTGCTTACATGGTATATGAATGATAATGTGAACTTGTGCACCTGGCTTCATTTATGCCTTGTCACGTCTGCAACTTTAGATAAACCATAATCAAATAAATGTTAAAAAAATTCTTTAAGGGACCATCTTGGACTACAAAAGACTGATAATTCAAGACAAATACTTCAAAATAACACAGGCATTAAATTTACAAATTTACAGAGTTTGTTACATTGTTCAAACATATTCCAGTTTGATGTGGATTTTCAGGTTTGGACATTTGCGTTTGTTCCATTTGATGGAGACCTAATTTTGCAGTGGAATGCTTATGTAGGCATCCAACTTCAAACCCAGCTGAAGAATCAGGTACTTATTATATATAATTTGTTTTGTATAATTAAAAACTTGACAGTAGTGCATTAAATTTATGTTTAGTTGTGAGTTCTGGAACAAGGGGACTTTCATCAAAAGGCTTTGATATGACAGTCTTAAAAATGTATTGAAATACACATATTTTTTGAAATTTCAGTTTTCACAGTGGTCTGAGATGAAATCCTCATATATTGCCTATTTCTGCCAAAACGTTGAACAATTTTCGAAACCCATGCAGGAATCTTTGACAAGCTTAGCTAGTGAGGCAAGTATTGTTATCGTTTAGTAATAAATTGTATCACTGTATTGTACTTAATTTTACTTGGTATAGATATATAATGCTCTTATGTTTGTGGTTTTTCTAACGAATGAAAAGGGTGACATGCAAGCGGTAGTGATGGTGGTGGTAATTTTAATGTTGCTTTGTCAGCCGTCAAAATTTAAACTGACATCTTAATAAGCGCAGACATGCACAGCTGTTCTATTGGTACATTTTTGTAACACAGTTTTATTTGCTGTCTCATCCTATATAAAAGCAAGGCATTATAGCTTTTCGTGTATTCATGTGAGGTATTTTTTCTCCTTGAATAGGCAATTGATGGCGGTTACATGGTGGATGTTTCCAGGATGGATTCATCAGGCAAACAGCGACTTAAGACGTTGATGACATCATTGTTTGAGAGGAAATGGAAAGCAGAAATACAGAATGAAGCTGACTCTTATAAAATACTACATATGACTTTAACATGGCCACCCATTCAACTTTTCCTTAAAAACAGAAGTATGGTTTACTGAAGAAATAACTGTTGCACAGATGTTATATTTGCTTTTGATGTTTGCTTGTTGTATTTATGTTGTTACAATGACTTGGTAACTCGTGACTACAGATTGAGGATAGTGATAACTCGCTCCCGTGAACAACTTACTTAGTCGTGGGAACAATATTGTAATTAATGGGAACAACTTAGTACTTCATGGTAACAACAAAGCTTAAACTTGGTAACACATTAGCTTTCTCCTAGTTACGACTAAGTATCTCATGGAAACGAAATCGCTTTATCATTGTAAAAAACATAGCTTACACCTAGTAACAACGTATTAACTCGTGGGAACGACAAAGCTTACTCCTGATACCAATATTATCAAACAATCAAACTACATGTTAATTAATACATGCATCATTATGGCTGATACCAGGGAGGCTTGTTTTTATATTTGACAATATAAATTGGAGATTCACGCTTTTAAAATGCTCTTTATGCAGTGAGTTTTCTGATTGGTTGATTATGTCGTAATCATGAGTAAGTTGTCTCCTTTCCACGAGTAACAAATGTGTTTTCATGAGTAAGCTTTATATCGTTACCATTACTTACTAAATCATTTCCATGACAATTCTATGTCGTTACCACTATTTACTTAGTCATTCCCATGGGTAAGTTATGTAATTTCCACAACTTACTAAGTCATTCCCATGAGTAGGATTGTTGCTTCCACTATTTAAGAAGTCGTTCCAATAAGTTAGCTATGCTATTCCACGAGTTGCTAAGTCGATCCAATTAGTAAGCTATGGTGTGCAGTCTTCAACCTCCTCAGTTATTCCCATGAGATTGCTGTGTCATTTCCATGAGTTACTAGTCGTTACAACGAGTAAGCGATGTCGTTTCCAAGGGTTACTGAGTCATTCCCGCAAATACGCCATCATTTTTAAACTTACCAAGTCGTTTTCTTGCATTAGCTCTGTGGTTTCCACAAGAGTAACCTTTTTTGTTTCAACGGTGTACAAAAATGCTTATGAGTAAGTTAGCACATTCCCGAAACTTACGATGTCCTGGAAACAAGGTACTATGGCATCGTAATGACATAAAAAACAAGCACATAATACATCTATGCAACTGTAATAAATGTACTTGTTATTTTATTGGGGTAATAATATAATGAATAATATAAACATTTGTGTAGACTAATGTTGTGTGTTTTACGAATATATTTTTTTCTGTTCTAGATGACGTGAAAGACAACCAGCTGTTGTTGATAGACGCTCAAGAAAATCTAAACTTGGTCATAACAATATGCCATAGTAGTTGGGAGTCTCTTGTCAATGGAAACATTGAAATAGGACTGTTACGCTTTATCAGTTTGAACGTTAGCGTATTTTCGTCTGTAATGACTGCTTTACTTCCAAACGAAAAAGACGGACACTTTGGTCAGACAGTACATATGAGAATGGCTGAGTTAGAAGCATTTGTAACTCAATCAAAACAGATGTCGGTACTTGTGAACCACTGTCAGCATGTGAAAGGAGGTAGGGTTGCTTTCTATTGTTGATATATTTTTATTATATCTAGTTAGTGTTTGTATTTTCTTTTAATGTGTGAGTAATATTTGTTGTTCAGGGTGCTGTGATTTTAAATCAATATCATTTATTGTGTAAAGAAGTATTTTACCGGGGCTTTAAAAACGGGTATTTTTAAGTGTTCTTAATTGCCAGTGTCTTCATAGTTGCAATCGGCACAAACCACTGCAAATCAATTTTTAGTTACTTTCTTTAGCAATTACACTAGCTTGAAAATGTATTATGAGGACATATCACTTATCCTTCGGGATTTGTCGTCTAATATGTTTACAATCTAAAAAAAATTGAAGTGACTTTAATTTAGATTTCGCATTTTATGATAAAGTGTATATATATCGTTTCATGATGCAAAATTTATATTGCATGTAGTGTGCTATCGTTGTGAATAGACAATTATCATGAAATCCTCACCCAAAACAGTACATCAATAGCGTTATATTTCAGTTGATACTACCGAGGTAGATATGATTTTGTCCTTGGCTGCAAACGAATTAGAGACACAATCGCTGAAAGCATTTTGTCAACCAGCTGGTATCGATGCATCTCAGGCTTTTCCCAAGCCAAAACTGATTGCATTCAAAGTTCCTCAAAAAGTGCTTGATATACTGGAATCAATTGCAAGACTCGAAAAAAGCTACGTCTTTGAACGGATGTGGAAAGCCGTCTGTAACAAGAATGGACATCTCTGTAAAACTTTGCCAGATGTTGTGGATGCTGTATGGAAGCATGTTGAAAATGGGTAATTTTATGTAGTTCTATGCATATTTTGCTATGCTGCTGTGAGTGTTAATTTTTTATTCATTGTTGTTCAGTGGAAAATAAAAACAATGTAGCGTTTTTACACTGGGAATATGCTACTGGGATGTTTAAAAGTCACATAATAACAAAGTTGTGTTTATCTACGACCATTAAAGATAAAGGATTACAAAATAAGGAAGTGATTTTAATATGAATGGATCTATATTTTTGTAAATGAAATGAGAACTTTTAGTATGTTTTGCTCAGGATGAACATGTACATAGTATTGTCCCTTCTTATAGGGGTTTGAGTCAGCATATACATTATTGTCTTACCCTTATGAAATTCTCCCTTGGTCAGAAGGTTGAGTCAACATGTTTATTTCCTTTAATCTGTCCGGCCAATTTTTGCGGCATGGTCAAATTGTTTGCATTGTTTTTGACTTAAAATGTTATTTTTGAAGTTATGCAAGGACAAGATATTTGTTTCACTTCTTAAGTGCAAATGTTGACAATAATTATTGATGAATATTCTACGAGATTAATTGGTTTGCTTAAGTTTTACCGTTTTCTTCCGTGATTATTTATGTGTGGTCAAAATGCACATATAATTATTTTTCTTTCAATTTTATATTTTTCTTATCTCATGCTTGATTTCTCAGATGGAAAGAATTCGGACGGAAACTTGCACAGGGCGACATCTTGTTCCAAGAATTCGAAAAAACATTTTCTGCTTTTCAAGACCTGGATGATCGTTTGATTCGCGAGATCACAGTTTTCGGAATTTCGGAAGACATTGCGTTTAAACGTATACACCAGTTACAGGAACATAGACAATTGGTGTCATGCGTCAGTGGTGCACAAGTGTTGTTGAAAGTTCAGCGTAAATATCATCTGCATGGCGATTTTAAGCCTATCAAAACAATAGCTCAAGTATGTTGTTTAATTTAGTTTCTGTAGATTATGTGATTGTCGAATGCAGATATATTGAACAAAGTAATTAGAATATACTAAACAACTATGCCTATGCATATATCTGTTTTAATATATCATATATTAAATGTGTGATATATAACATTTTCATGGACTTCCCGGTACATCAATAAACAAATTATGTACACTATTAGACTGACACAATTTAGCTTAAATAACAAATTGCTGTGATTAGATAAAAACCTATTGAATTTTATCAACTATTTGTATTATATAAATCCCAATCCACTTTTGAAATATAAACACTTTGCATAAATCAGTTTTAAAGTAGTTAAACACATATCCAAGTGGACCGACTAGTTCAGGAGGTAGAACCATGGTAGAGCCATGGACTTCAAATCCTAGGAACGCAGATTTAAGTCCTGGCTTGGCCATACAATTTGTGATTGGTTATGAACTATGACCAATACCCCCTTTCTCTCCTTCAAGTAAGACAGGTGTCACCAGGAACAGTTTGCATCTATGATAGGTCTTAAATATTAATTTTAACGGAAAGCGAATCCATGCTAACAAAACAATACATTTCTTCACCCTTAGCAATAACGTTTATATTTCATTTATTATAAACATTATTTTATCTTAAATATGTGTTGCTGTGACGTAAAATAGTGTGTGTTTTGAGCCATGTAAAGTGATGTAATCGCGTATGTATACAAAGCGAACTATTTGTTAAAACAGCACATAGATCAACATTTCAAGATGAAAGATTTTGACGACAAACTTATGGAGACTTTCAAAGTGTTGAAGTGTATAAATAAAAAGAAGGTCAATTGCTTGGAAATCTTTCTCCAGTGTGACAAACTTGTGCAATGGCTTAAAGATTCTATGCAAACATGTAAGTGTTTTATCTTATATGTTTGTATAAGGTAGGGATTTATATAAGAATTCAAAAAAAAACTCTTTAATGATTAACCTGTTAAAGTAATTTTTATGTCCCCCACTATAGTAGTGGGGGACATATTGTTTTTGCCCTGTCTGTTGGTCTGTTGGTCTGTCTGTTTGCGCCAACTTTAACATTTTGCAATAACTTTTGCTATATTGAAGATAGCAACTTCATATTTGGCATGCATGTGTATCTCATGAAGCTGCACATTTTGAGTGGTGAAAGGTCAAGGTCAAGGTCATCCTTCAAGGTCAGAGGTCAAATATATGTGGCCAAAATCGCTTATTTTATAAATACTTTTGCAATATTGAAGATACAACTTGATATTTGGCATGCATGTGCATCTCATGGAGCTGCACATTTTGAGTGGTGAAAGGTCAAGGTCATCCTTCAAGGTCAGAAGTCAAATATATGTGGCCCAAATCGCTTATTTTATGAATACTTTTGCAATATTGAAGATAGCAACTTGGTATTTGGCATGCATGTGTATCTCATGGAGCTGCACATTTTGAGTGGTGAAAGGTCAATGTCAAGGTCATCCTTCACAAGGTCAAGGTCATCCTACAAGGTCAAACATCATATAGGGGGACATTGTGTTTCACAAACACATCTTGTTTTAATGTTCAATCATGGGCGAAGAATGAGCATTGACTTAGAGTTTTACTGACTATGTTAAATATACATCCCTTACTGTTTCGGTCAGGTTTATTATATGAAACATGCGCATATTATCATGACAGAAAGCAGGATTCAAACACCGGCAATTAATTTTCATTCAGACCATGCTGTTATTTGATATGCTCTTATAAATGACACAAAACAAAAAACAACTGGATGATAAGTGCGTCGCTTAAATTGGTGCAATCCAGCCATTTCATGGGATTGATATGTTGGTTTTATTCTAAATTTTGTAAATATATTACAGCTGGTCAAAAAGAGTTAAAAGTGTTTGTGGACTTGGCCATGATGTCGGCTGGAGATGAACCGCTGAACATCAAAAAGGTTCAGTGTCTGCACTCTGCAGTGCTTGGATATTCACCACTCATTTTCGAGCTCCATCCTGAGTGTGATTATAGCATGTTGATAGACAAGTGTAGAGTTGTGTGGAAAGAACTTGATGCCAATCCAAATTTACCCCAACAGCTGGTAGGTCTGGATTTTAAAATGTGTGTGTGTGTATATATATATATATATATATATATATATATATATATATATATATATATATATATATATATATATATATATATATATATATATATATATATATATATATATATATATATATATATTTATATTTATACATGTGTATGTACCGAAATTGAATAGATTAAGAACTGAGAACTAATTATATAGATAATAATTGAATGAATTAGTGAATGATAATAAATAGTATTGGCAATTTTTGTTTGCATGTATTATATTAATATATATTTTGCATTTATTGTTATGCATTTTAATTTTAATGCGTTTCAAAATCAAATTAGATTGACACCGACAGAGAACTTCCTTGGCTGAAGGAAATCAAGAAAGCACATGGCTCAGTTGAAGTTACATCCCTAATGCAAGCTGATGCAATAAACAGTTACGGCGTTTACATGGTTGGGCTAATTTCTGGGACGGAAAGCTCGCCCAATGACATTGTAAGAAATAGTGTTGTATTTTTTGCCTTTACTATATATGGTATGATGGATTTTACAAAGGTTAACAGGTTATTGCAGGGTAGTATATTTAGGTGTGTGGGTCGATTGTCTGTCTGTAATTGTGTGTTATGCTAACTTCTCCAACAATTGTAAATATATTAAATATGTCATCACCATGAGGAGCACATGTGAAAGACATGTTTTTTTTAACAACGCTTACACCGTGGTTCAGAGTATTATTCACCTTTGTTACATATCTGAAGCTAACATTTGTTTACTTGTTTGTTTTTAACCTGCTTTATGCAAGCACACATTAAAATATATGCATAAAATATGCCGTGTAGGTAAAACAAAACAGGTAAAAAACGGTGATAAAAATGTGTTAGTGTGTCTGATCATATTGAGTATTTGTATTCATTCTTATTATAAACATGGTTAAACAGACATATGAATTTTTGAAGCATGCTTTAAAAATAATTTGTGTTTCTTTTGTATTTGTGGTTAGGTATCTGAATAAATATAAGTTTGTATTACATATGTTAGCAAGCTGCAACAACAATAATAATGAAAAAGGGTTTAATCATGTTAAGTAATAGACAATACTGTACAGTGTGTATTGAGTGCTTATTTTTTGTCCTCTACCGGTGAAACTGGAGGGGTCTTATGGTTTGCGCTCTGTCTGTCAGTCTGTCTGTCTGTCCGTCACACTTTTCTGGATCCTGTGATCACTTTAAAAGTTCTTCATATTTTTATTAAACTTGAAACATGGATAGATGGCAATATGGAGATTATGCATGTCATTTCTTTTTGTTCCTATGACAAGAATTCTGGTTGCTATGGCAACAAATATATAAAAAACTTTTTTTTACTGACAATGGTGGAGTTTCAACGGTAGCGACAATATTGATTGGCAATCTCTTGTTTAAATATTTTTTCTTCACAGATGACAAGAAATGTTATCAAATTAACGGTACCAGAAAAAGAACACGAACGTCAGTTTAGAAGCTACACCTTCTCACAGTTACAAGATCTTCAAAGTCGGTTGATGTTGGTGGCTGGCAAAAGTACACATGACAAGAAAGATGTCACAGTCGATGTAGAAAAGTTTACCTTGGTGAGATTTGTAATCTGAAAATTTAATACATTTTAAGCAAATTATATTTCAAAACAAGACAGCCCATGTACCAGCACTGATAAATTTTAGATGCACGCAAATGATGCTAGACTGGACGCAGAAGACTAACCAATTAAACATGATTGCTAATAATATCATTTATGTGTATAGTATGACAAATTTTATAATCAGTTACGCGACAAGAACATGATATTCCTATTGTTTGGAAATAATTTGTTTATTAGTATCGCGGTATTAGTGAATATCATGATAGAATGCATGCGTGCACTAAGTTTCCTTGTGTTAAAAACTTACAAATCTAAATATAATACTTTATAAAAGATGCATTAAAATGAAAAAAAAGTAATGGTGAAATATGGAACTTTATTCATGTCACCACATTTTTGTAATTGAGTAGTATTCAAAGTTATTTTCACAAATAAAGCGTTAATTGTTAAAATTATTAAATTTTATAGTTTTGGTATGTAAGTGTACCTTAATATCCTTTCATATACCTGTTTTTTAGGTGTTTGACAGTGTGACTCGTCTGGGTAATGTGTTTAGAAAACTGTGTTCCACAGGCTGTGTGTTGTTCAATAGTTGGGAAGCGACATTCATGTGCAATACCTCACGACCTGTTTGCGTCATCCTGTCATTCGGGGCAGGAAATGATGTGCCAAAATTAAAGGTAAGTAGTTATTATAGGACGAGCAGTGTTTACTTAAACGATGTTGTTATAACACCCCTGCCGGCAGTCATCGTGTTAGTCAACATGATGGTTTGACCACATAACATACGGAAAGTGCACAGTATTTCATTACATTTCTCAAGTGATTCAATTGATTCTTACATTATATCATCACCATTTGTTAAACATGTGGATAGCACTTTTTATACCCAATGATAAAACCACTTTAAAATTACATAAAGCCTTGAACTTAAAGAAACATATCTGTATTGATATATATGTAAAGAAAAAGTGTCCGAGCCTTCTACCGGTCTGCCTAGCAAAGCCTTTCCCAATTTTGCATTATTGTCCCGCATTAGGCTCCTGATGTGTGATACCAGAAAGAATCATTGCTTAACCAGACATTCCCAAAAAAGATTGAGCTTCGATTATTGGTTACTTAATGCAAAAAGGTTTAGCATGAGAGCATAAATTTTTACAGGGTGGAGTTTCCAAGACAGAAGGTTTGCAAAACGTCATTCCGGAACTTGCAAAATTCATGGAGACTTGTTTAAATGAATGGTTGGACTATATCAGAACAAAACGAGTCGAGTATTTCCACCTGAACTATTTTACGGTTGACCAGCTAGTCATTCTCCAACGAGAGCTTGTGAAAGTTGGATCAGGCACTGCGCCAACGAATCATATTTACCCGCTGTTGTCAGCTGTGAGACATGATTGCACTCCAGGTTTGTAGGAGATTTAAATCTAATTGTATTCATATTATTTGTATTTAGATCAGTGTGATCATATTTATGAATCTTCCCAGATAAGATTTCGGCTGAAGTGTAATTTTGATAAAAAAGTATTGCTATTAAGATTTAAAAGGCGTGCAAGCGTCAGGTATTGAATGAAAAATATGTGAATTCATTTTCATATACATCCAAACATCTGCATTAAAGTTGAAATGGTTTCATAGTAATTTTATATGTATTTCTATCGAGCTATTGTTCTGTTTAGCTGATTTAGTGGCAGCTTTAACCCTTGCCAAAGAGGAAGTAGATAATCGAACTCGTGAACAGGACATTGAAATCTATATAAGAACACAAGAACAAGAAATGACTGATGCTAACAATACATCATATCTGGAAGAGAAGAAAACCTCATTTGTTTGTGAACTGGTTGCTGCAGGGATAGACGAATCCCTTGCACTTCGAGCAATCGATCATGTTGAAGTAAAAGATATTGAATTAAAGGACGTTACACAAGGTTTGTATTGCTATTATGCCCCTCTTCGAGGAAGAGGGGGTAAATTATTTTGCTGGATGTCGGTCGGTCTGTAGGTAGACCGGTTTGTTTCCGATCAAAATGTCGTCAACCAATTGACCAATTGACTTGATACTTCACATGTGCACTGGCCTTGGACAGTAGATGACCCCTATATAAATTGGCTTCACTAGGTCAAAGTTCAAGGTCATTTTCACAATAAGTGTGAAAATCGTTTCCGATCAATAACTTGTCAATGAATTGACTGATTGGCTTGATACTTCAAATGTGGATTGGCCTTTGACAATAAATAACCCCTATTGAAATTTGCGTCGCTAGGTCAAAATTTGAGGTCATTTTCACAGTAAGTGTGAAAATCGTTTTCAATCAATAACTAGTCAACCAATTGACCAATTGGCTTGATACTTCCCATGTGCACGGGTCTTGGACAGTAGATGACCCCTATTGAAATTGGGGTCACTTGGTCAAAGGTCAAGGTCACTGTCAAAATAAGTGTGAACATCGTTTCCAATCGAAATGTCGTTAACGACTTGACCGATTGGCTTGATACTTCACATTTGCGTTGGCCTTGGGCAGTTGATGGCCCTCATTGAAATTGGAGTCACTTCCCTTTTTTTTGTGGGCGGGGGCATATGTCTCAGAAAGCAGAACTCTTTTTTATAAAGATTTTTAAATGTTATGTATATGCCCAATCTGGAACTCGAAATAATACCTTCATGAGTGTTTATGGGTATGTTTTTTAGATTCTTTTCCTTGCGTAATGTACATTTTGTACTGCTAAAAATCAGATATCGTTGTTGAGTTTTTTTTGTAAATTGAGTTACGCACCATCTGAGCACTGTAGGCCATCTGATTTCAGTAACAGTCTTACTCAAAGTGATGAATAATTCTTTAATTCATTTTAATACATTTATTACTCAATATATTGATTTAAGTTCACATTAATAATTTAATTAATGTTTTTGCTCTTTTGTCTTATTGCAATAGATGTGTCTATTTTTATCACAGCATTGTTATGGTGCATGGAAGAAGGGGAAACACAACAGAGCACCAGCGCAATGGATTATGATAATGATGTAGAAGAAAGAGACGAATACCAAAATCCTACGAAGTCATTTTCTGGCTGGAATGATTCAGCTTCTACACTGGCCTCTATTATAAAAGCAAACTTGAGCAAAATTCATGAACACAGGTAGTTTTTTGTTTTACCTTTTGTGTGAAGTAGTAACTGTTACATTTTTTATCAGAAAAGTGTTCATTTTTATTTGCGATGGAATTAAATGACTATGCATTGTCCGTTGTTTAAAATTTACAACTCTGGTTAAGATGGAGCAGGGCACTTTAACTTTAAAATTATTTGTAAATAATTTACATATTAGAAAAAAGATCACCATTAGGCGATTGAAAGTGGCATTTATGACCAGACTCATTATCTGAAAAGTCACGTCATGTTTTTCACATAAATGAAATTTGACATAAGTAAAATGTAGGGACAACCAGTACATAAAGTCACATTGTTGTGTTCACATGTTTACACAAAAGTTCTGCTAAAAGCTGTTTTTTCTTGTGTACTTTAGTGCGGGTGTAGCTGAACTGATACAGGGTCTGTCAGAACTCTGGAAGAGCTTCCTGGGCTCTATCTCGTCCAATATCAGTGACTATCTCAGTCTCGAGTACTTGGGCATTGTCCTGAAGCATCTTGCAGGTAGATATTGATGATTATGCCTTACATGTTCTATAAATTCGTATGAAAACCTTGCATATGGAGCGAACTGCATCCCCAAGTGATAAAAATGAAATGTAAAATACATGTTTGAGCCACGAAGAATAGCTGTTAAAGTAACCTTATTTCATCCCCATTGAGCCACAAGATACTCAGTTATTTGCCCTTAAAGATAGCTGACAAGTGGTGCTGAGTTTAAGTAACGTTTTTGTGACAAAACTAGTTGAAGAATTGTTTAACACGTAGTCATTACTTCGTTAATGCTGTTGCAGAGCAGGAGACAGTTCACAGAAAACTAGGAACTAGCTACAATGAGGGAGAGCCAAATCTTATTATATGTCCTACAGGTATGTGCATTAAGTAATATTTATAGGACATGTAACTAAGAAAAAAAACTTCAAAATCATCTGTATGCCAAAGCATTGCAATAATATGTCTTAACATCTACAATATCTGTCTATACAAGTATATGCATTTAACACTGCATATCCATTTTTGTTGATACTGACATTTTATAAACATGGAATCGTGATCATCGGCTCAATAATTTCATATGTACTTCGGTAAAGTATAATTTCTTAGAAAAAAATCCGTGTTTCATTTTTACCCATGTCCTCTGATTTAAAACGCTATCTAAATCATTGAAAGATGATTTTTTAAAAACTTGAAAAAGGCACATAGCAGTGTTGGATTCGGACAACCAAATGTTTATATTATTGAAGTTCACTACTGCTGCATGCTTTCAGAGGACATATTAAATGTGACACTCTCGATCTACATGCATGACAAAGAGCAACCTCTTCCGTCGTCGGACGAAGTATTGGTGTGTTCAGCTTTGACGTCAAGGGACGAGGTAAGCTTGCAATTTGTTCTATGAACAATATCACAGTTGTTGTGTTTACACCTTTATATGTTAGTTTTATATGCTAGATAGCATGTAAAGCTTAAGGCTAATTGAAACACTCTCCAGACTGTTGCTGGTCTTCAGAGTACTGATTGATTAAAATCCGGGATCAACTTCTGATCTCTAGGGCAGATACCATTATCCACTATTAAACCTAACTTTGAAATGCTTATAAAGAAATAATAACATCCTCGCACAACACAAGCAAACCCAATATCCAAAAAAAGGATTGCTGACGAAATTCGTTGAACACATGTTAGCAACTATCTACCTATTTTTCTGGTACAGATTCTGTTGGGCATAAGTGGACCAGTTTAATGATCAACTTTGAATCCGTGAACAAATGACGTTAAATAAACTAAAGGCAGGCAGAACAACCCGTTTTATTTCCTGGTTTAATCTAGCCAGTCAAAAATATCCCACTTCCAAACAATTCCTAAAGCTTACATTTATTCTAATTATGTTTTTTAATGTATTGTTTGTTTTAACAAACAATGTTAAATACCTTTACACATTGACCCGTTTAAGATAATTTTTTGACAAATGAAACCTTTATGGTCCATGTGCTGAATGCACATTTTTATTGTTTTTCAGTTGGATATATTTTGGCGCCGGGCAATATTTGGAGCTGGGGGAAAGATCCATTGTCTCGTGAATGCAGATTTGTTGGACTACGATGTAAGTGAGACTGCAGAGCAAAACTTAGAGGAATACATTGCAGAGACAAAGCACTTGCCAGGTATGATTATACTTGATATTTATTTAGTTATATATTTGCTCGGTTTTGCTTTTATTTCAATTATTTACCGGTCTGAAACATACGTCTGAAATAATAGCCATGTGTAAGCCGAGAGAAACAGTGTTTTAAAAAACAAAGACACAGTGTGAAGTCAAATAAAGATTTTATGAGCATAATCGGACAGAGTGTTATGTGGAAGGAGCCAAATGCCCATGTCAAAAGTCATGGTCTCAAGTAAAGACATAGGGTTCAACATTGTAAGGAAATAGCATTCTCCCACATCAATGGAAATTGATTGTCAAAATTGATTAGCAACATGAGACATCTGTCAAAGACAAAAATAATGCCCATCAGCTAAAGTTACGAATCCATGTAGAAAACAAAATATATCTATAATGAACACTGAATCCTTGGTACATCATTTTCGAGCTGGTATGGTAGCTTTAAGTATGTCTGGCTAGTATGTCTCTCACGAAAAAGTAGTTCCCATAGTAGAATTCTAAAAAAACATTAGTTTGTTAATTGCTTCTATTAGGTAATTAGATATTTTCGCAAGCCGCTGCCATGATGGGTGTATTTTTTTTACAATGGTAATCTTTATTATTATTTTTATATTTTTTAGCTCTACTATTGACAGAATTATGCCCTTTTTGTTTATGTTAAAATTTGGTTGAGGTATAACATCCAACACCTCCATTCATTGTTCCTAAGCAGGTATTCAATTGAAACTTTACACATGTTTTGGGGATCACCATGCGAGGTCACAGCTCAAAGCCAATGATATGCAATTAAGCATAATTTTTATGCCCCCGGATCGGGGTATATTGTTTTTGGTCGGTCTGTCTGTCATTCTTTCAATCTGTCCCAAAACTTTAACCTTGGTTAAAGTTTTGCGATAACTCTTGCAATTATGAAGATAGCAACTTGATATTTGGTATGCACGTGTATCTCATGGAGCTGCACATTTTGAGTGGTGAAAGGTCAAGGTCATCCTTCAAGGTCAAAGGTTAAATATATGGCTTCAAAGCGGCGCAATAGGGGACATTGTGTTTCCGACAAACACATTTTTTGTTTCATTTTTTTTACTCCGAAACTCGGAAAATTAAGTTAAAGTTTGCGTGCAGCAACTTCTTTCTTTGGTTGGCATGTAGAACTAGCGAAAGATTACATGCCTGGCCAGTTTGGGCAAGATAAAGGTCAATAGATAGCTTAAATATATATATCTAAAGGTTGCGTTCGATATCCTTAAATCGAGTATTTGTTCTGAAATTGTCTGTGTAGGTAAGTTACATTCTAATCTTGTTCTGAAAAGGGGGCCAGTAGTGTCAAGGTCATTGTCACTCATATATATAACATCATATCTTGGCCGAATTAAAAAAATGGTTCCGTGAAGACCATGGCTGTTTGGTAGCTCGGCAGAGTGTGTCATATGGATATAGTAAAACCTCATTAGCACTCTAGATTTCATATTGAATTCTAATATTATGAAAGGTGGTCAGGACATTTGTCCCAATTTAATCTTTGCCGAGTTTGACTCTCGGTCATATGAAGTTTTAAAAACCTAGTCTCCAAGTCAAATAAAATATATGTGTTTCATAAAGGACTTCTTTATTCTCAACATTGGATTATCCTAGTTTGTTTAGATCTCAGATGAGCGCCTTAGGACCCATGGCTCTCTTGTTTTGTTTGTAGGTTGCAGATCTAGGTTTGTATTGCATATTTGGTCTGGCGGGTCAGTGTCGACGTTCTTAAAAATAGAACAATAGTGTACAAATTTAATTAAATACACCTAAAATCATGGGTAAAAATGTGAAAATGTATTGCACATATTTATATATTCAATTAATAAATGTTAATCTTTTAACGTTTACTTTAATAGTACTACAGATATCCAACTTAAAATGTGTTAATTTGTAATTATAATATGTGACTGAAAGGAAAGGAGACGGGCATTAAACAATCGAAGTGGAAGTATAGTCGAGAGTGCTGTCTTAGGACAGCTCTTGTTATAATTAATATTAGTACAAGTAAGCTCGCTTTCATTGCAGATTTGAAGTACCGATTGTTTGTAATATGCGGGTCGGACAATGAATACCGCTCCCCATTTGTATCGTCTCTGGACAAGTATGTTCGACAGGTGCAAACCGTCAGTCCGGCATTGCTGAAGGAATATGTTGCAGAAAAATTAGTTGTCCCCCGAACCAAAACACTGTCCGCTTCAAGTGTTGACTTTAATAGGTAGGAATGCCACACTTGTATTGAGTTATAGTGTTAAAGGGACAGTTTCAAGCTTCGGACAGAAAAGCAAACACAATCCACTGAAAACATACCATTGCTATTGCAAATAATTGGAATTTCCAATGTTTTATGATCGTCTGTAATTATTTTTGGATGCACAGTTATTTGGGTATTATGAAAGCCTGTTGAGTAAAATTATCCAGATATATGTGTGCCTAAAAGTAATATGTGTTCACAATTAAATACATATCATCCAAAGGTGTAACAGTTGGTTTGTTAATGGATATCATAACTTATGTTGTTATTTCTGTAATATTTACAGAGCATTTTTTGGTATCCCCACGCTTTTTGAAAAGCACTAGAACCTTGAAACGTACACACATGGTAGCTATGAGCATATGTGCGACCCTGCACTATTTGGAATTTTGATCTGACCCTTGGTCAAAGTTACGGGGATTGGGGTGGGGCCGGTTCAGAGATTTTCACTCATTTTGTTATTTTATGTACTTTAACATTGGACATAACTTTTGCAATATTGAAGATAGCATCTTGTTATTTGGCATGCATGTGTATCTCATGGAGCTGCACATTTTGAGTGGTGAAAGGTCAAGGTCATCCTTCAAGGTCAAAGGTAAAAAAAAATCACCAAGGGAAGTTATAAGCTTTAAAGGGAGGTGATCAATGGACCTGCCAAATGATATATATTTTTTAATAACTCAAAGCGGCGCAGTAGGGGGCATTGTGTTTCTGACAAACAGATTTCTTGTTTTATGTTATTTTACATTAACTTCTTCATTTCTACACCGTTTTACTTCTAATTGATACTGAACATCTCTTATGACAATACGGTCAATCTCAACTATGCATTGCCACATTACCAACCCTGGGGCATCCCCTGGGTCAAACATGCGGCGTGGGGATATGCGTCGGCCTCTGCCGAACCATTTCTTGTTTTACATGTATTGTGTCAACTAACAAACAGATAATATATTGATACGTTTCAATTTGAATATATCTGGTGGTTGCAAGGTAGAAATCCGTCTTTTTTGCGCTTTAAAACTTAAAAATAATCGCATTTGTCGAATAGACGTAAACGTCTAGAAATCCTTCTTTCGGTTTTAAAAGTGGTACCAGTTGAAAAATAATAAACAACTTGCTAACTAGGCTTTAGATTTAATTCTATCTATGCCAATTAGAATATATCTGGTGGTTAAAAGGTAGAAATCCGTCTTTTTGGGTTTTACAACTTTTAAATAATCGCGTTTGTCGAAAAGGACGTATACGTATAGAAATCCTACTTTCGGTTTTAAAAGCGGTAACGTTTGAAAAATAATAAATTATTTGCTAACTAGGCTTAAGATTAAGTGACAATTTTGCACACTTTCAAATTGCATCTATATGTATTGATTAACATGTATTTCATTTCAAGGTCAGAGGAAAAGTGTGTGGCTTTAACATGTGTTGTTCAAAACATTTAAATAGAATCTTCAAACAAAACAAATGAGATTTCAGAAATACGGTGAATCGACAGAATGTACTTCATTTCCCATATAGACATTTTGTATATAGGGTACAATTTTGAAATATAAACGGTAAATGCTAATTAAATATTCATACTTATTTTTAACAGCCAACATCTTGCAAACGAGAACTTACTCTTTAAGATAATTTGAATTGGGTTAAAATTGGGCTCATACTTATTTCAGTTCAACTATACATTTTAATCTTTTGTTTATGTTCATAGGTCTTCGGCACGTGTTGTCAAATCGAGTAGGGCAGGTGTAGGAAAAAGCTTGTATGTGAAACGCCGAGCTGAAGCGCTTGAGATTCAATTTGGCCATAAGTCGAAGAATCTAGATACAAAACTAGTGTCCATACCATTACAAGAAAAGCACATTGACACCCATGAAGTGATTCAGATATTACTTCAACATACACCAACACCAGGGGTAAAGACTGCCAGGATATTTCATATTGACATCTCACACGAGGTCGGTCATATTGCTGCTTTTCTTACATTTTCTATTTTTAGTTGTTAATTAGCTTTTATGAACCTTAACTTAATATTTAATAAACAAATCACCCAGGTGATCAAAATTGGGCCGCCTTTTCCCTCTTTTTGATTCTAGGTTTAAGTTATTGCCAGATTGACCCCTGTATTAAATGTAGTTGTCACCCATTAAGATCACTAAAGTTTGCAATTTCATTCTATGTGTGTTTTGAATGATACTCGATTACGCATAATAGGACCAAATTGATCACCGCACAAGTGTACTTTGCTTCAGTTGACCCCTTAATTGGTCCATGCCTCATTCATATGAAATATAAATTGACATTTGTTATATGCGTGCAATGCATAAGATCTATTATTAAAGCAACATGATTAAATATTGCAGGTGCAAGAAGGAATCGACTTTCTTCTGTTCAATCTTCTGATCTTGAACTGCCTGATGGATAAGAACGGCTATGTATGGAGAAGGAGCGTAGACGACGCATGTTTGATCGAAACAATGCCAATCATGAAAATGACCCATGAAAAACATGTATGTCATATTTAAAGCCTATCCTTAATGTGTATAGGAGGACTGTCTGTAGTAATACTCGGAACAATTATAATTTATTTCAAATATACATACAATTTCTTGCAAATTATGGTGTTGCAATCATAATCGATTTATTTTCTGTATTATAATTTAAGACAAATTAATCCCAAAAATAAAGTTTAGAATCTTAAATACTTAGTTTTGTGTCTGCAAAACATAATTACAATTTTCAGGACATTCGTCATATAAAAGACGTGCTTACCATTATTGGTAAAGCTTGGCTTTGAATGCCAAAGCATGCTAATTTTTAGAAGCAAACAATGCCGTTTAATCAATAAATGGTAGTTTTTTTATTAAAAGAAGGTTGACCTGGTATGTTATTTTGATGAACATTCATAAGTCAGCTTTGGTTGTACCAGCAGAATAGTTTTTTTTTTCTAAAACTTAACGCTATACGAGATATGAGTATTTTAATAAGATATTATTTAAGCGTCCGATACCGCAAATGCATATGGCTTTGGCCGTCTGATATCACATTTGACACAAGTGTTTGGTCCGTATTTCTGTTTTAGATGAGATTGTTTGTCTTTATAGAAATAAAGGATAACTATATTATTGAACCTTGCTCTATTTAATAATCTTTGTCTAAACAACCAAACTTAATATTCAACTGAAAAGTAGCATTTCTTCAATTTTATCTTGATGACTTAATATAAGGAGATGCAGTACGCACATCCGATGTTTGACATACTGCCAGACGTGACATGTAGATCACCAGAAGAGAGCTTTGGTGTATATTCTGGCGATGCACGCACCAAACCAAGAGGTATGATACACACGGATTGTTTTGTTTCCAATATTTAAGGAAGAATGTGTTAAGATGTAAACCTGCTTCTGTTTATAATGTAAGGAGTCTTAATTATGGTTAATAGTTGAGTTTCATTTGGTTCAATTGGTTTCGATTATATGATATTATATGATAAAAAATATACAGCAAATATTGGACATCATTTTATTTTAAACACGATGTATTCATCAATTTAAAATTAATAACACAGCAAAACAATTAAAAAAATGTTATAAGAGACCACAAGGATCAAAAGTGTTATTTTGGTATGTACCATTGTATAGTGGTTCTGTACATAATTTCTTCAAATCTTGCCCCTGAAGTCCTTATTCGCCATACCCCTGGATCACTTTGTCTATGTAGACTTTATAAGCACCATTCCTTTAAAAAAAAACTTTCCTTACTTATGTCTATTTGTATTTTGAAATAAGACTTCAAAATGACGGACCAGCTTTTTGACGAAAAGCAGTTTCGAAGTCCGGTATTCCAGCGCACGTTCCAATATCTTCAACGACTCGACACCGGTAGAAACATGAATGATGTCAACCCTGGTAATCCTGAAGGGGATCCCAAATCGTGCTTGCAGGTTGTGTTACGGTACGAACACGTTTTGTATTTGCCAAATATGATTTTAAGTTTACACACAAACATGTGGTTAAAAGGATATTGTTAAATGAATATAAGTAAATACATTGAAATCATGTATATTTAAGGTCTCATGCAAATACCACCGTTATTAGTATTTTAATGCCCCCAGTAGGAAAACATATAGCATTTCAAATGTCTGTCCGTCCGTCCGAAAACTTTAACATTGGCCATAACTTTTGCAATATTGAAGATAGCTACTTGATATTTGGCATGCATGCGTATCTAATGGAGCTAAACATTTTGAGTTGTGAAAGGTCAATGTCATCCTTCAAGGTCAAAGGTACAAAAAACAAATCCAAGGGAAGTAACAAGATTTAAAGCGAGATAATTTATATTGATCATATGGCAGGTACACATAAATTTTACAAGGGAAGTAATATTTTTTAGAGGGATATAATAATCAATCAATCAAAGCGTGGCAGCATTGTGTTTCTGACAAACACATCTCTTTTTCTAGTGTTTTTCCCAGGCCCTTTTTGCGTGGCACTGCGCCACTCTGCCCTTTTCAAAGGAAAAAGCCGCCATGCGCCCTTATTGATATAATCTTTATTGCCCCTTGACTAAACTTTTAAGCCGACTAGTATCAGAGTATGGCCCCAAGCAGCGAAGATTCGCGCGGTTGTGTATTAGTCATGCGTGAATAACCCCGTGTCAATATCAATCGATAATTTCACTGGCTTATACCTAGCACACTTAAGGGTCCATAATGTGTACTCGTCCACGATAAAATCGATGACAGTTACTTCGGGGATGAAAACCTCGATGTTATCCTCGTGGGAATTGTGCATTTCATGCATGATACAGTAATATCAAAACATGTATTTCTACGCGTAATTAAATTAAAAGAACACAAACAAGTTGTATCTTTATGGTTATGGTCATTTAGATTAATAATTATTGAAACAATTACTGAACCGTTTACTAATTAAATTAATTGCGAATCGCGTATTAGATAGACATATTATCCGATATTACTTGATATGTGCGCAACTATCGTTTACATCATTTTAACAAGATGGCGGATTATACAGAAAATAAATTTTGACTCGTCAAAAATCGCAAACAACGATCAAATAAACGATGGGCATCATACATTTAGAAGGGATTACTGAAATTCAAATTAATTCATGTGATAACGATAGATGCATAAAACGTTAAAGATACCAACAACATTTTTATTAGTAATCTACTCAGTGGATATATGTAACGGAAACGAGTATTTGCAAATTGCTAGCGTTCAGTTTACTCGCAAAATTAAAACATCTGACAAGATTATCGTTAGAAAATGGGATAAGACAAACATGGTTCCATTTATATGTTGGTGGATTTGTTTATAATCAGATTCATATGTATATATTGCTTTATTATGTTTGCCATGCTGTACAGTTAACTGACACAGCATGAAACTTTAATGGAAGACATAGCAAGGTAAATATATTAATATTAATGAAAGTTGGTTAAATACACGAATTACCATTAAATGTGCTTGTTTATATGTTTTATGTTCCTCCTCCACCCCCCCCCCCCACACACACACACACTGCCTCTGATGCGATTAAGTGTTTCTCTCAAAACCAGGCTTCCACAGAACGTTTTTGCCCGTTTTTACATAAACTGCGCATTAAAATGCCCTTTTTGAAAGTAATGCGCCATGCCCCTTTGCCCTCCTGGAAACAAAACTATTTTCTAATATCTTATTGAGGTATGCCACAAAACTTGTTATAAACTTATGCAAATAATATTTTGATATTTATGTAATACTAGACGATGTGGTGTGCAAAACCCATCATGGTCTGAGCTGCATCACTTTGTGTGGTTCCTCAACACTCAACTTGTGGACTTCGAACAAAATCAGTTCGTAAGCGTTGCTGCAGCAGAAGACTTGCCTGGATTTGCAATTTTTGTGATGCGATTCCTTATGCAGATGTCAAAGGTTTTTTTATATTTAAAGATATTCAAATTGTATAAATGAGTCACTTACAATAAAATGGGGGTGAACGAATTATGTGTCTTTATTATAAATGATATAATTCTGATTTTCTATTTCCAATGTTAAAACTTTCAACTATAACGAAACTTCGTTAAAGTGTATTATTTTGTCAGTTTTTCATATAAATCAAAATCATATGCGTGGGGTTTAACAATTATGACTGTATTTCTTATTGTCCCCTACCGGTTTCACCAGAGGGGACTTATGGTTTGCGCCCTGTCTGTCTTTCAGTCAGTCACACTTTTCTGGATCCTGCGATTACTTTAAAACTTTTTAATATTTTTTCATGAAACTTGAAACATGGACAGATCGCAATATAGACATTATGCACGTCATTTCATTTTGTTCCTACGTCAAAAATTCTGGTTGCTATGGCAACAAATAGACTAGAAATACTGCTGAAAATGGTGGTTTTCTGGATCCTGTGATAACTTTAAAAGTTCTTCATATTTGTTTCATGAAACTTAAAACATGGATAGATGGCAATATGGGCATCATGCACGTCATTTCATGTTGTTCCTATGTCAAAAATTCTGGTTGATATGGCAACAAATATTTTACAAATATTCTGACAATGGTGGAGCCGGTCGGGGACATATATTGCTTGGCAATAGTCTTGTTTTTATTATGTCCCCCACAATAGTAGTGGGGGACATATTGTTTTTGCCCTGTCTGTTGGTGTGTTGGTCTGTGCGTTGGTCTGTACGTTGGTCTGTTCGCGCCAACTTTAACATTTTGCAATAACTTTTGCTATATTGAAGATAGCAACTTCATATTTGGCATGCATGTGTATCTCATGAAGCTGCACATTTTGAGTGGTGAAAGGTCAAGGTCATCCTTCAAGGTCAGAGGTCAAATATATGTGGCCAAAATCGCTCATTTTATGAATACTTTTGCAATATTGAAAATAGCAACTTGATATTTGGCATGCATGTGTATCTCATGGACCTTCACATTTTGAGTGGTGAAAGGTCAAGGTCATCCTTTAAGGTCAGAGGTTAAATATATGTAGCCCAAATCTCTTATTTTATAAATACTTTTGCAATATTGAAGATAGCAACTTGATATTTGGCATGCATGTGCATCTCATGGAGCTGCACATTTTGAGTGGTGAAAGGTCAAGGTCAAGGTCATCTTTCAAGGTCAGAGGTCAAATATATGTGGCCCAAATCGCTTATTTTATGAATACTTTTGCAATATTGAAGAAAGCAACTTGATATTTGGCATGCATGTGTATCTCATGGAGCTGCACATTTTGAGTGGTGAAAGGTCAAGGTCATCCTTCACAAGGTCAAGGTCATCCTTCAAGGTCAAACATCATATAGGGGGACATTGTGTTTCACAAACACATCTTGTTTGGTATGTAACAGTATACTTTATGTTATCTTGTGCTAACTTTATATTAGCACAATAATAATGTATACACTCATTTTAATATAATATAAAGCCAATATGTTACATCGTTTTTAAATTCATACATTTTATGTTTGTGAACAACACATATTTCACTTAACATGTGTCATCGCAGGACTTTTCAACGCGGTCGCTAAAGATTAGCGAGGAGTCGCCGGGTTGTGCGCCATTGGATGACATGAATGAAGAGGAAGAGGAAGATGACGACACTGTCTTGAACCGCTTATCATTGAGACGAACTTGGGAAAGCAGGTTGGGAGAAACTCATTTTTATATGGTTATTAATTTATTTTTGCAATTCAGTGTTCTTAAGTTTCTGTTGTAAAAAATCAAGTTGTTCATATCATTCAAACTGCTCTGTTGATATAACTTTTATAATGAATTTTTATCTGAATAGGCTAATGTTCATTATTTTATCAGAGCTGGTGAATGACTGTTTTGGACAGCCCACGAACTGTTGTATTATGTATATGTCTTTGGCAAAAGTTACAAATTTTTTACTTCCCCTTTGTGTGGGCTTTGTTTTGAAAGTTATGTATTTCCTCTTAAAATGTTAACTAGCACCTTTTGCAAAGTTTATTTTCGACACTGTACATGTAATGATCAAATCTTCTTACTTCTTACAAGTACCAATATTGTTTCTTGTTTCATTTTCAGTCCCCATCCCTACCTGTTTTTCAACTCAGATCGTAACACTTTCACTTTTTTGGGATTTTTTATTGAACGAGCGACGGGGAATTTAAGAGATCAGCTGACTGGTCAGTTATTGGAACAAGGGATCATGGCCCAGAATTTGTATGATGCATTGGTGGGGAATCGTGCACCATTACAAGAGAACTTTGACAGTCTTCCAAGGTTTGTTCAGTTTAGTTAAAAGGTTCTGAGTTGTGTTTTATGTATGTATGCTTGTAGTTGTAAATGTAAATGTAAACAGCCGTGATATATAAGTGTGTATATGTGAGGTTTTTTCTTTTAATTGCTGCCAATTTTAGGAGTTAAAAGTACATGTAACAATAAAACTTGAAAAGAAACATAAACGAAATAAATTGACAAATGCAACACTAACACTTTATGTCTTGAATGGAATTTATCAACACGTACCTATGTTGACATTTATGCGTAAGTTATATGTATAGCTTAAATCAAACCAACATTATATCAAGGTAACAAATATACATGTATTTTAGTTTCTGTCTTTTCTAACAGAAGATTACAAGCAAACTGACATTAAAAACATATGAATGTACTAACTTTGAATCCATTTTGGCTGGGAGAGTCATTTGTTTAATTATATTTATGTTCGATTCACGTGTTATTTGAAGGATCATACAAACACAATTCAAAATTCTGTTTGCAGAGACCAGAAGATACTAAAATTGTGCAACATTATGGGCATAGAATTCCCGCATGACCCAGACAGTACCTATGAACTTACAACAGACAACGTGAAGAAAGTCATGGCAATCTATATGAGATTCCGGTTGGCCATTTTGTAATACATTAACAAAATAAGTCATATACATCTACATGCTAGATTGCCTTATCTTGAAAGCAAACAATAATACAATTTAAATAAATATATTAACAACGTATTAAAAGCGTATTAAAAGCGTAGAATGTTCATTTCTCATTTGTGTTTGTGATAGGATTTGAAGGGAAATTTGAGATAAATGCCATTCAATAACTAAGTCGACCTATCGTGGATTTATATGTTAAGAGGTAATGGAAATTACCTGGCCGAATTATTCAATCAATTTTCTTCTGTCCCTAAGACAATCAACCGCAGGTTTGCCTATACATTTCTGAAGACCAATTTATTAGTTTTCGTAGCCTTGTGGTATCATAAAAAAATCATGAACAGAAATATAATTTGCCAACCATTCATTGATTTCCTTTTCCTTCTGTTATGTTAATAAATAATTAGCAAACTGTAATGTGAAACAATGAAATAGTTGTTTGCCAAACCGATAATAGCTTCCATATAATGTTTCAGGTGTGATATTCCTGTCATCGTAATGGGTGAAACTGGATGTGGTAAAACAAGGCTAGTCAAGTTCATGTGTGCGTTGCAGTGTCCCCCGGGGGTTGAAATAAAAAACATGATCCTCATGAAGGTCAGAAAAACTATGATTTATGTTAATTGATAACATGTAGAAATTGTTCAAGGAGATAATCCAAATATAATTTCACGTGAGTGACTTTTTTGAAGGTGATCATAAGCACATAACAAAGTACTCATTGCGATTGTTTTATTTTCACTCATTTGTCATCGACTGAGTCTCCATAATTAATTTTTTTTATATAAAACACTCTTTTTATGCCCCCGGTAGGGTTGCATATAGCAGTCGAACTGTCCGTCAGTCCGTCAGTCTGTGCGTCCGTCCGTCCGTCAGTCTGTGCTTCCATCCGAAAACTTTAACATTGGCCATATCTTTTGCAATATGGAAGATAGCAACTTAATATTTGGCATGCATGTGTATCTCATGAAGCTGCATATTTTGAGTGATGAAAGGTCAATGTCATTCTTCAAGGTCAAAAGTAAAAAATACAATCCAAGGGAAGTTATAAGCTTTAAAAGGGAGATAATTTCTAAACCTGCCAAATGATATATTGAAATTTTATTTCAAAGCCGCGCAATAGAGGGAATTGTGTTTCTGACAAACACATCTCTTGTTTTAAACTGTTTTGCAGAATTTTTACAGGAACTCATTTAAATGATTATAGGGTGACAGTAGTTTTTAAATCATTGCTCAAATTGTTAAGTAATTTTAAATTTTAAGGTCTCTAGTGCTAAAGATAATTTCTAAACCTGCCAAATGATATATTGAAATTTTATTTCAAAGCCGCGCAATAGAGGGAATTGTGTTTCTGACAAACACATCTCTTGTTTTAAACTGTTTTGCAGAATTTTTACAGGAACTCATTTAAATGATTATAGGGTGACAGTAGTTTTTAAATCATTGCTCAAATAGTTAAGTAATTTTAAATTTTAAGGTCACTAGTGCTAAAAACAGATTTAAAAAGTTAAAACAAATCTCATCCTGAAAACATAATGCCCAGGTGTTCCCTAATTGCAAAGGTCGTATGTAGTACTCTATAGTTATCCTTAAAAGGATATTGTTTAAAGTGTAAAACGGGGTCAACACTGGCAATGTTAGAGAGGTCATATACTTCAAGGTATGTAGATTAAGTTGATATCATTTACAAATTGTGGGAATTAGCTAAAATAGTACAAGTATGGGTAACTATACAAGTACCTTAATCACATTTGTCATCGGTATGATAAATACATTATCACATTGTTCCTTGAATTCAGGTGCATGGTGGGACAACGAAAGATGACATAAAAAGAAAAGTGCACTCGGCAGAAAGGATCGCAAAGAAAAATGTGGATGACTTCGGTATTCACATGTACACTGTGTTGTTCTTTGATGAAGCAAACACTACTGAGGCAATTGGAATAATAAAAGAAATCATGTGCGATAAAGCCATTTGTGGAGAACCTCTGAAATTGTGCCAGAACTTAAAAATGATTGCTGCATGTAACCCATACAGAAAGTAAGACACACTTTATTGCGTTTTTGTTAAAAAATTGTGAACGTGTAATTTTTAGCTCGGCTGTTTTCGGAGAAAACCCGAGGTATTGTCATAGCCAGCTCGCCGTCCGCGTCATGCCGTAACATTATGTTTAGGTTTTGAACATTGGCTCTAAAATCAAAGTGCTTCAACCTACAACTTTGAAACTTAATATGTAGCTGCACCTTCACGAGTTCTACATGCCACAACCATTTTTGGGTCACTAGGTCAAAGGTCAAGGTCACTGTGACCTCTTAAAAAATTCTGACAAGCTCTCATTAATTCAAAACTGCACCCGACGCCGAGCGTGGCATCCGTTATGCGGTGCTCTTGTTTATTTAACGCACTTTACCTTTGTTGTATTTAAGCCACAGTCTGTGCATTATTATTTAATTATTTTAAACTATCGTATGCTCATCTTCAATTTGAAGATTAGATAAAAAAATGAACAATGTCTGTCTTTGAAATTGGATGGCTTAAAATGGAAAATTATCATATACTACTCTTACTGTATTTGATTC
Source organism: Dreissena polymorpha (assembly GCF_020536995.1). NCBI lineage: Eukaryota > Metazoa > Mollusca > Bivalvia > Myida > Dreissenidae > Dreissena > Dreissena polymorpha. Next base: position 49,814,845 of record NC_068366.1, on the reverse strand, counting down.
CTTATAGACACCCAGAAGAGCTGATTAAGAAGCTTGAGCAAGCAGGTCTTGGATACCACGTTGACGCGGACGAAACAACAGATAGACTTGGACGAGTGCCAATGAGACGTCTGGTAAATATGTGATATCACTCAAGTGGTTTTCATTTGATCAATTATAACAGCACTGAATAATCATAAAGATGGCTGGTTCAAAAAAGCTTAAATGCTTAGATTGCATACATAATCAGTTGCATACACACAGTTTACTTTTAATGACGCATTCTAATTGATATATATTATTTGCATTGCCACTCTTACATAATGTGTAAAGTCTTTGTGAAATTTATTAATTATACTGCGCATATTCATTTAACATTTTATGAACCTAGATTACGCAATCTTTCTTGCTCCATCATCGTTTGTCCTAAGAGTTGAAGGTATTCAACTTCGCACTAATTTTTGTCAATTACATGTATCATTAGGGATAAACGTATGTTCATGCCTTTTATGTAAAGAAAACGATATTTTGCCTTGTGAATTGGTTCTTTTATCAGACTATCTCATCCTCACAGGTTTACAGAGTCCAACCACTTCCACAAAGTTTGCTACCACTTGTGTGGGATTTCGGACAGCTGAACACTGACGTTGAGAAATTGTACATATGCCAGATGGTTAAAAGAGCAGTAAGATTTTGATTATTGTTTCATTTCATATGTTGCGTTTTGGTTCCAATCATTGTAGAGTTAAACTTTTTGAAATTATTTCCGATTTTTTATCTATTCACACATTGAGATTGGTCATATAATAACTATGTGTTTTTAAATAGGTGGTTGAACAACGTCTGCCAAATAAACCCGGCCTTGTGGAAGTAGTAAGCAGTGTTCTTGCAACGTCACAGAAATACATGCGGGATCAGAAGGTGTATATTTACAACTTCATTCATTTTTGAGTCTCCTTTGTCGGTACAATATTTGGGTATAAGGGTACACACATAGCGTTTAATTCTCGTCGTTGTAATAAGATCTAAGGAAATGCTATATATGTTGTAAAATGTTTTTATCTTAAACGTTCATTCTCAACAATTAGTATTATGTCTACTTTAATGTTTGTAAAGTGTTTTATTTCCCTTTGGCATGCATACATTGTGAATGTTCCGAATTCACTTAAGAGGATTTCTACAAACATATCGTTTATTGAGGCTTATTAGCTCACCTGAGCGATAGCTCGGGGTGAGCTATTGTGATCACTCAGCGTCCGGCGTCCGTCCGTCCGTCTGTCTGTAAACAATTTGTAAACATCTTCTTCTACTAAACCATTGAGCCAATTTCAACTAAATTTCATGTGGAGCATCCCTAGGTTTATGGGACAAAAGAATTGTTAAAAAAAATTGATCACATAACCAAGATGGCCGCCATGACCATATATGGTAAAAACCTTTAAAAATCTTCTTGTCAGAAACCGCTAATCAGATTTTCAAAAAAATTCACAGGGATGACCTTTGAAGGCTCCCCTGAAAAAGTTGTTCAAAGAAATTTGATTAGTCAAAAAACATGGCCGCAGGAGCTCGTTGAACTTTGCATGTTTATTCGTTTTTGCCTATTTTGTGAAAACTTTCAAAAATCTTCCACATTTTTTGTCCGATCCTTTCCAAATTTGCACAGTGTCTTTATATCAATGAGGACACGAACCCTACAAAAAATGAGCATTATTGGTCCATGAAGTACAGAATTACCTCCCCTTGAATTGAGAAAATGGTGTTTATGCAATAAAGTCCAAATTTTTCATCCAATTATTTCCAAACTTGTAAGGATTTAGCATGGTTCAAACAAGGGAAACAACTACGGTTTATGCATGTTCTTTTTATGACAGATTTGCCTCCCTTTAATTCATTCAAAATCTCATTTTACAGCAGAGATTCCAAATCTGACCTGTAAATGAGCCCCATATTTACTGCCAGTGCTAGGTTACCTTTTCCCATTTGATCATTCTTAAGTATTGGTCTTGTAATGCTGCTACTGCTTCTGCTACTGCTACTACTACTACTACTACTACTACTACTACTACTTCTACTACTACTTCTACTTCTACTACTACCACCACCACCACCACCACCACCACCACCACCACCACCACCACCACCACTTCTACTACTACTGCCACTACTACTACTACTTTTACCACTACTACTACTACTACTACTACCACTACTACTACTACTACTACTACTACTACTACTACTACTACTACTACTTCTACTACTACTACTACTACTACTACTACTTCTACTACTACTACTACTACTACTACTACTACTACTACTACTACTACTACTACTATTACTACTACTACTACTACTACTATTTCTACTACTACTACTATTACTACTACTACTACACCACCACCACCACCACCACCACCACCACCACCACCACCACCACCACCACCACCATTCACAGTGACAAAAAAACGTATTCACACAATGGCTGCTACTACAACTTATAGCCCATATAGGGGGGCATACATGTTTTACAAACAGCCCTTGTTTCTATGGGATTTTAACAACAACTGTTCATGTTTATCTCCGACACATATTTTTAGGTCACCTGTCATGAAGTGACACGGTGAGCTTATGTGATCGTGTGATGTCCGGCGTCCGTTGTGCGTGCCTGCGTGTGTCCGTGCGTCCGTCCGTCAACAATTTGTTTGTGTAGACAGTAGAGGTCACAGTTTGCATCCAATCTTGATGAAATTTGGTCAAAATGTTTATCTTGATGAAATCCGGTTTGGGATTGTATTTGGGTCATCTGGGGTCAAAAACAAGGTCACTAGGTCAAATAATAGAACAACCTCTGTAGACAATAGAGGTCACAGTTTTCATCCAATCTTTATGAAATTTGGTCAGAATGTTTATCTTGATGAAATCTGGGTTGGGATTTTATTTGGGTCATCTGGGGTCAAAAACTAGGTCACTAGGTCAAATAATAGAAAAACCTTGTGTAGACATTAGAGATCACAGTTTTCATCCAACCTTTATGAAATTTGGTCAGAATTCTTGATGAAATCTGGGTGTGATTGTATTTGGGTCATCTGGGGTAAAAATCTAGGTCAAATAAATAGACAAACCTTGTTTTGACAATAGAGGTCACAGTTTTCATCCAATATTTATGAACTGTGGTCAGAATGTTTATCTTGATGAAATCTGGATTGGGATTGTGTTTGGGTCATCTAGAGTCAGGAACTAGGTCACTAGGTCAAATCATAGAAAAACATTGTGTAGACAATAGAGGTCATAGTTTTCATCTGATCTTAATGAGTCAGGTGAGCGATTCAGGGCCATCATGGCCCTCTTGTAATTTTGTTTATGTTTGTTTATAAAGCAGATATTGATCCGAATGTCCATAATGGTTTTCGCATCTTCACAACATTAACTGCATTAATGAATGTTCTGTATCGCAATGCAATGTAATTAAGTTAAAATAACGCTGTGTCCGATGGTATAAGTAGAAAAACTCTTTTAATTAACGTGAATAAAGATTCTGGACATTTATGTATTTTTAGGATGAATGCAGTTTCGTATCATTGAGAGACGCAGAGCGGGTGCTGATGGTCATGGCCTGGTTTTATGAACAGGCAAATACCAACAGATTCCTGTTTAACGCCATGGATGACCTGTTTAACGCCATGGATGACACGATAGAAGAGAATGATGAAGATGAAACCGACGAAGATGATGAAAATGAAGTGAATGTAAGTGTGTTTACCACCATTATTGATATACTTTATATATATATATATGACTTTTAAGGGGGAGGGGTGGGGATGGAAAAAAGTAAAATACGTCAATATTGAAAATACCTTAACTCAATTCATCAATATGATGATGATATGAACCAGTTTTGCATTAAAAAAAAACAAAGTTACAAAGCCTATTCACTATCATTTAATATTATTTAAAATTATGTTCCGTTGGATTTTAGAGACTTGATGATTTGACGCGATGCCTTGTTCTTGCAATTGGCGTCTGCTATCACGCTTGTTTAAAAACAAGAAGTGCATACAGAAGAACAGTTGCAGCTGAATTTAGAGAACCATGCACTTTGCCAAATGGTGCCGAACAAATATTGGAAGAAATAGAATGGTAATATTAGTATTTAATAATTGGTGACTAGAAGCCGATTCTTGTCACTTGTCTTGACTTCAAGCTGACCGGGTGACTAGAATCGGCTTGTTTCAACATTAAATGCCAGCCCTAATGCCACAATTAATGCAAACTACAATGTCGTTGTGGCGTATAAGATATGCATAGCAATAAGAAGATCAGTTTGATCCCCATTCTCAAGCATTCTCAAGACCTCTTATGATATTAATACTGGTTTTACCCAACAAACGGACTGTTAGTGTTTCAATAGTCCTTGGGTTTTCAATGTAATCAAGTTATACTAAATATGTTGAAACTATGCACAATTTATAATGGTCAGATAATCAAATCAGCTTTTTTTAGTTCGGCTGTTTTCGGAGAAAACCCGCGGTATTGTCATAGCCAGCTCTTCGTGTCGTGTCGTGTCCGTCGTCGTGTCGTCCGCGTCGTGCTAAAACCTTAACATTTTGTCAAGGTTTTGATCATTGGCTCTAAAATCCAAGTGCTTCAACCCACAATTTTGAAACTTCATATGTAGCTGCACCTTGAGTTCTACATGCCACACCCTTTTTGGGGGTCACTAGGTCAAAGGTCAAGGTCACTGTGACCTCTAAAAAAATTACAAAAATTCTGACAAGCTTTCATCAATTCAAAACTGCACCCACAGCCGAGCGTGGCACCCGTTATGCGGTGCTCTTGTTTAAATTAACCAATGATTGAATTCATTTTTGTTATTGAAATTCAGCTGCGTTATGGAAAGGATTATAACTTAAGCAAAATATCAACCTACAAAAAACACTACAATTTCTTTTGAAAAATTGGTGAAAAAATCCTTTTGTAAAATCGTAACTTTCTTCATTTCCTATTACTTGGTGAATCTAAAACCAAACGTTACAATCACTTCTATAATTTCTATAAAAAAAATGTTTTCACAATGTCATGTCCTTTAATTTTTGTCATGAATGGCATTTAAGTTGCCAAGACGTATTCCTGGACAATGTGAAACTAGACGATAACATCGCCCGCAACACGGCCTTAAAAGAGAACGTCTTTATGATGGTTGTGTGCATCGAGCTGCGAATACCTTTGTTTCTTGTGGGAAAACCCGGGAGTTCGAAGTCCCTTGCGAAGACCATAGTCGCCGATGCTATGCAGGGAAATAGCGCCCGACATCAGCTCTTCAAACATCTGAAACAGGTATTTCCATAGACATGTATGGCTTTACATTAACCAGGCGTTTGAGAAATGTATAAGGAAAGGCCGAGTGGATTGAGGAGTAATTTGTCATAACCACAAGCAGCAGTATGAGTTGACTACAGTACCCTTAACATCCTCGCGAAGACCAGTCAGTCCAAAGCTAGCGCTATAGCAGACGCTGAAGGGAACCTCCTGAGCGAAAATGCCACATTCCTCATCTGAATACTTCAACCACTTTTATAACTTCCCGTTTAAACCAGACCTTAGTCTCCTTCAAAGCGGTCCCAGACTAGAAGCGGACAACGAAAGTTCGTCCATTCTTACCAAAGACATTGAGGAAGAAATACGCTGTCTAAGCGCAGGAAAATCTTCATGAGTGGACAATCTCCTTTCAGTGCTGATTTAGCACGGTGGAAAGGCAACCACTGCAGCAATGGCGACGTTATCCAAAAAGATCATGGAGGAGAAGAAATAGCCGTATGAGTGGACCCAGTCTCTGGTCGTTCCCCTACTGGCAAAAGCCAAATTCATGTTGTGAGAGATTGACCACATTAACAGGTTAATAAGCCATACCAGTCAAAGAGCAGGCCGTATTCAAAGCTTGGAATATCACAGTGGAACAGATCTTTGACTCTAGAGTCATCATTGACAAAAACCTGCTACACCAACGTGAGCTATTCAACAACTTCATCGACCTTAAGAAAGCTTTTGATCACGTGTGGTATAACGCAGGTTATGACGGGATTCAATATTGAAGAAGGGCTGGTGCAAATAATCCAAAAAATTAATGAAACGTCAGTAGCACTGTACTTCTCAACAGACAGAATTGAGACTTCTTCAGGACATCCGTGGGCGTCCGTCAGGGATGTCTGCTCTCCCCTGTGTCGTTTACATCTCCCTTGAGAAGATAATGCAGAAGACATACCAAGACCACCACACGTCTATTTCTATCGGTGGAAGACCCATCCCAAATTTAGATTCGCTGATGACTTTGACCTAATGAGGACAACAGCAGTGAACTTCTAAGAGCTCACCAACATACTCATATTAAAGAGCAGGAGCATACGGGGTCGATATCAGCACGGAGAAGTCAAAGATCATGTTGAACAGCACCACGAACGGCGAGAAGCTGGAAGAAGTTACCAGCTTCAAGTTCTTGAGAGTAACCCTTTTTAAGAATGGTACCGCTGAGGTCTGAATTAGAATTGCCATGGCGACCGCAGCGATTGCCCAACTTTAGCAGTTTGTAGAAAATCAGATCCATCAGTTATCTCTCGAAGTACAGGCTGTATAAGTCCCTCGTAGTCTCCATCTTATTGTACGGCTTCGTGACCTCGAAGCGGACACAACGCACAGTATAAAGTCATATGAACAAAAATGTTTCCGTAGACGGCTCCATGGATGAATTACTCTCAGTAGCCCAATGCAAGATCCGACTGGCGCTGGATCTTTGTCGTCGTCCATTATCCCCCCCCCCCCCACCAGCCAGACCAATTTATGAAATGATGATGATAATGATGATCCAAAGTAATATTATTGAATGGTCATATGTCTATACTAAAGAAAGAATAAATGAAAACATAATAGTTAACGTTTTGGATATTCTTTTATCTGTGTTACCCAACTGCCTTATAATGGTACATCAAACTTGTAATGCTTCAAGGTCAATAATAGGTTTGTGTTAGCGATCTATATATATAATATCCATAACCATTAAGTATTTTGTTTAACTTTACCATATGCAATGTTCTGCTCGATTACATCAGTAATACTTACAAATGTTTCATTTCGTGCTTTAAGGTCCAGATGGTCTCTTTTCAATGCAGTCCGTTATCCACACCAGATGGTATTGTTGGAACCTTCCGACAGTGTGCAGAGTTTCAGAAAGATAAGGATCCAGATACGTTTGTGTCTGCTGTTGTTCTGGATGAGGTCGGACTAGCAGAAGACAGCCCACGCATGCCACTGAAGGTTCACGTTATCTTTTGTTTTCAGTGGATATCAAATTGTGTAGTGAATAGTGTTTTTCATTGTAATCGCTTTAGACACAAATGTAATTTGTTTGTCATGTTAAAATTCCTCAGCAAATGTCCATGCCAGGAACCTTATTTCAGTTCCGCTTTATTGCAATCCGTTATTGTTCGATGTCTTATATAGCTTGATTCTAGCTGTTGACCCTGGTTTTTAAGCTCTTCTTTTAGTATCTGCCTGCAAAAACCAAACATTGTTTTGTTGTGAATTTTGCCATGTAGGAATATCGTTTCTAGATATGTGTTCAGCATTATATATTTTTTTAACAAACACACATTGCAATGTTTGTTACATGACATTGTTAATGATAAAACTTGCATTATTTTTTACTTTTGTCTACAAAAACAGGTAGACATACTAAATATTAAACACATTATTTCTTGTCAAATAGACACTTCATCCACTTTTGGAAGATGGGTGCCAAGGTGAAGAAACTCCGGAACGGTACAAAAAAGTAAGTTTTATGTATAAGCAATGATAACTTGTTTCACAAGTGACAAAAGTCCTCCAATCCTGTATGATTATATTTTAGTTTTGCATAAGCTAGAAAACACGTTTGATTTGAACATGTATGTAAATGTACACGTATATGCAAAAATGAAAAAAGTATTTGAAAACGTATTTAAAAACAATAAGCATACAAGCAGATTAAACATTTGATGCGTGAGGTCAAAACCACGATGCGTGCACGCTAAATACATCTTTAATGCATTAAAGATTTTGTATCACCCCATCAAATATATAAAGTGGTGTGCTGTTGAAGGTTGCCTTCATCGGTATCTCAAACTGGGCTTTGGATCCCGCCAAGATGAACAGAGGGATCCTGGTGCAGAGGGAAGTCCCAGATCTGGAAGAATTGATCACTAGCGCAAAGTGAGTCATCGATGTAAAAAAAGTTATTGTATGAAAAGGTGGTTTGATCAAAAATATATGTAAATTGTCTTGGTAAACAAACGAACAACCGTTTCATTCAGCTAGTAAACAAAATTCTCTGGTTCGCTATCGTTTGGCGATATATATATTTATGCCCCCCTAAGAAGAAGAGGGGGTATATTGCTTTGCACATGTCGGTCTGTCCGTCGGTCGGTCCGTCGGTCCGTCCACCAAATGGTTTCCGGATGATCACTCAAGAATGCTTAGGCCTAGGATCCTGAAACTTCATAGGTACATTGATCATGACTGGCAGATGACCCCTATAGATTTTCAGGTCACTAAGTCAAAGGTCAAGGTCACAGTCAAGGCCACGTTTTAGGGGGCATATGTCTCCGACCGCGAATCACTTGTTTGAAATTGTATGGCTATCACAAAAGTGTTTTAATTGTTTTCTATCATGATTGAATATACACACATTTTCTGCAGCTAGATAAGCAGATGGGTCTTATTTTTTAAGATAAGTAAAAACACTCCAAAGAACACAACATGTATTCATAAAACAAAAATTATAGCTAACACGAAACATACATCAACACATGTGAGATCAGCTCCTTGGCACAAAACAATTGGGTTGAAACTGATTTATAATAACCTGTAGCTCACATGGACATAACATTTATCATTTACAGAGGCATTTGCAAAACAACCGAAGACGTCGAATCATTTTTGGAACCTTTTATTGAACCATTGTCAAAAGCCTATCTGAAGATATTTAAAAGGGCCTCGGACAGGATGCGCGAGTTTTATGGACTCCGCGATTTTTACAGGTATAACTGGTTTTTAAAATGATGGTTGAGTATTGCAAACATGACACAATATATGTTTTTGAATCATATACGGCATTATGTTCATCTATTTGTTATTTCGTTTTGCAAGTTTGGTGAAAATGGTGTATGGCTTTGTGGCCAAGAACAAACGGAAGCCTACATGGTTGGAAATGCTTCATGCAATCAAGAGGAACTTTGGAGGGCTAGATCTGGTGGACCCCGAAGGATGCTTCAAAAGATACCTTGGAAGTGTTATGCATTGTAACCCTGATGTAAGTAATAAAAAAATGCATGCATTATTCTTTGTAACAAATGCATTTTTAGGCGATTATTCCCGCGCTTAATAAGAGTCGGTACTCGGATTATTAAATTTGGTTTCTTCAAGGCGGTGTGTATATATACTGATGTGCATTGAATACGTGTCATGATACCCCCATTCAACGATTGTGTGTGTAAGGGGTATATTCTGGATGCAGGTTGGCTTCTGGTTGATTTTGTTCAGATTTTCTATTTTTTATTGGGTATATCTTGAACACAAAGTGGCGAATCTACTTGCAACTTCTTTGGTATAAATATCTCACTCCGTATTTGTGATGCACTCGCCTCATAACGCGTGTAACCCTATTTGTAGTGTTATTGCTGTTTTGCAGTTATTTTGTCCGGAGAATATTTTAAAAACTAAAAAAGGTGTCTATTTGAAAGTCCATAAGAGCGATAAATAATTGCTCTCGTATTTTTCGGTATTGCCCTTTATTAAAAAAATCTGTAGGGTGTATATCTCTAAAACTAAAAGAGGTATAAACTTGAAACTTGATATAGCTAGATCTTATTATGGGAATGTGCTTTGCACAATCACTATAACTCTTGCTTCCGTATTTATATAGTTGTTGCTCTTTTAGCTGTTGTACTTTGTTTTAATAGCTTAAATACGTTACCTGCTATCTAGATAGCTACTTACTCCGAAGGATCGTATTTTATCCGGAAGCTTTCTGTCCGAATCCCACACTTGTCATAAACCCGTCTAGGTCGGAACGGTCACATAGTGCATTGCAACCAAAAACGGGATATTACCCAGAATCCTTCACTCTTATTCCGGATGCGATATACAAGGCCGACATTTTTGTTGTTTACTTAATTGTTGCTCTGTTTCGCTGGATTCTTCTGTTTTACGGAACTAGAGAAGTTTTGAATTGTGTTTTAAAATATTCTCCGTTATTATCCGATTATTTCTGTATTGTTTTGTGATTTTGTTTGTTTGTTTAAGGCAAATGCCTCAAACACGTGGTTCGTGTGGCCACATTAGAGCAGCTTGGGATAACCATGACAGCTGCCTTTCGTGTGCCGGATGCAACCAGGACAACTGCTGCCCTTTCTGTGTGAATTGGTCAGAAGAAACCTGGGCCATCAAGCGTAGACCATTCAAGAGCCGGAAACGCAACATGCGTGGCTCAGGTCAAAGTCGGGAAAGTTCGGCTAGCCGTGACTTTTCCCCACACGACCTCGACCACATGCCATCAGGAGATGCCATGCATCGGTCCTTGCCCGGTGACGACACCGGTCAAAATTTGACCGGTCCGTTCATCGGGAACGACCAGTTGACCGGTCCGGAGACTTCACCGGTCACCGGTCAACATTGACCGGTCCGGTCATGCTATGACCGGTGTCGTCACCGGTCATGCTATGACCGGTCCGGTCAACCAGTCACCGGTCACCTGTCATTGACCGGTCCGGTCACCGGTCACTGACCGGTCCTTTTTACCGGTCATGTTATGACCGGTCCGGTCACCGGGTACCGGTCTGTGCCACAGACCGTTCCGGTCACCGTAGATGTTGACACTACCTTGTCAGTACTCCACAAAGGTAGACGCAGTCGCGTTTCTACTGTGAGTCACAGACGTAAACGCGTAGTGTCTGATGTTTCCGGCTACTCCTCCACCTCGGGCAATCAGGTTTACGAACTAATGTTCCATACCTTAGATGAGGACTTCTGCCCCCGCCCTTCCTTGTCTCTTACAGGATCTGCTGTTACCGTTACAGAACAGGTAGCCCGCAGACGGGAGCCCGGCAGGATAAGTAAGGCGACTTCCCGAGTGGACCTCCGCCTTCCTATTCGCTCTTTCACAATGGCTGTATTCCAGTCACTTGAGCCAGCCAATAAACCTTCGCCATCTCCATGGAAAGCCGCTAAGGAGTTGACGGAGCCTAAACAGATTGACGGCGGTAAAAGTTATAAGGCCCCGGTACCCGACCCTTCTACCGGTTTGGACCTTTCCAAACTTCCGGTTCCTGATGCTGACATTAGTAAGCTGTCCCTAACAATGCCTTCATCATCTACCCATACAGCAGTCCCTCTTTCCCTGTTGGAAAATTGGGAGCTGAGAGAACGCCGTTCCATAGGTCTGGCTAACCAGCTAGACCTTGTGGCAGCCACAGCCTTAGACATGGTTTGGGAGCTCTCTAATTCAATCCCAGAGGAGCTCCGTGCCTTGTTGATACACCTTTCACGTACTACGCAGTGTTTATCACACAATGCTGCGTCGTCAATGTCTGAGATGTTAAGGCTTCGGAGAAACCTCATCCTCTCTTCCTTGCCCAATAATTTCCTTTTGGAAACAGGCGTTAACTCCCTTCGAACTGCCCCTTTAACAGCAGATTCTCTTTTCGGAGGGAGGATACAGGCGGCACTTACTGCTGATCGTGAAGATCAGATACATGCCTCCTTAGCTAGGAGCAACTCTGGCCAGCGCCCTGTGGGTTTTAAGCGCCCTGCTTCTAAGCCCCCAGGAGCCCCACCGGCCAAGAACGCTGAAAGGGACAGTTTCCCTACAAAGCGTCCTTCTGCTCCACGTCAGCCCACACATAGGCCTCCTTTTCAAAACAGAACATCTTCTTATCTGTAAGCCAAAATTGGAGTAAGGGCAAACCCAATGCGGACAAGAAGACATTTAATCCTTCTTTCGGCAAGGGTGGATCTCCAAAAGGTCAGCCCTAGGTCAAACCCTTTTCTACCGCCACCAGTCGGGGCCAGACTTATGCACTTCGCAAATCGATGGCTCCAAATAACGTCGGACGCGTGGGTTCATTCCCTTGTCACAAAAGGCCTCACTTTTCATTTCGAAAAAAAGGCCCCCACTCTCTCGCGTCCCCATAGATCTGGTATCTCCGCATCCACAACTTCCATCTCGGACTCCTCGAAATACAGGCGGTAGAAAGGGTTCACGACCCTTGTTCTCCAGGATTTTACAGTCGCCTTTTCCTTGTTCAAAAGAAAAGCGGCCCCTGGAGACCAGTCATAGACTTAAAAGTGTTCAACACGTTTCTAGTCAAACCTACTTTTGGTGGCCCAGGAGATCCTGGTTTAACGACCTTCTCGGTCCCTGTGCGATTTTCCCAGGGAACTCCCGCACAGGTCAGATCTCCTATCTCAGAGAGGCAGACTTCACGTGGATCCATACATGTTCCATATACACGTCTGGCCGTTATCAGGCAATCCCTGCAGAAGAAACGCTTTTCTGTCAGGGCTTCAACGCTCGTTGCCTCTGCAAAGAGAAAGTCCACCAGAGCAGTCTATGATGCTCGCTGGAAACTCTTCTCTAATTGGTGTGTTCGAGGGAAAATTGATCCCCTCAATCCCTCTGCTAGACGCATAGCGGATTTTCTAATCCATCTCTTTGATGATAAGAAACTTTCTCTTAGCTCCATCAAAGGATACAGATCTATACTTTCGCATACCTTGGCTTTTCGTAAGTCATCACATGTCTGTGCTGACCCAGCCATTTCGGAACTGATCCGAGCCATGGAACTTAAACGTCCTGTGTCTCGTTCTCTTAACCCCAAATGGGATTTGGCTTGTGTTCTTGGATCGCTTACTAAAGCTCCCTATGAACCCCTTAATCAGGCTTCTTTACAGTTCCTAACCTGGAAGACCGTTTTCCTTTTTACCATGGCTTCATCCAAACGTAGAAGTGAAATTCATGCTCTTTCTATCGAAGATAGCCATCTTGGTTTTGATTCCTCCGATGGCTTCGTCACTTTGTTGTGTCAGCCAGGATTCCTTGCTAAAAATCAACTCCCCTCAATGGCTTCTAAACCCTTCAAGGTCCCAAGTCTTTCCAGAACTTGTGGAAATGAAGATGAAGATAGACTCTTTTGCCCTGTCAGGTCTTTGAAGTTCTATCTTAGTAGAGTTAAGTCTATTCGAGGTTCTCGCAAGAGACTCTTCGCTCCCTTAAAAGGGGGGGGGGCGATGTGTCTGCGGCTTCTATTACCCGTTGGGTAGCCTCGACTATAAGAAAGGCTAACTCTTCTCTTTCATCAAGGGATTCATCCCTTTTTAAGATTAGACCGCATGAATTACGAGCAATGTCGGCTTTGTGGGCGTATAATCATACTCCACTCTCTGACGTGCTTCAAGCTGCTTTCTTGAGGAATGAGACCACCTTTTCATCTTTTTATCTTCGTTCTCTGGAGTGCCAACAGGACAACTTGTATCTGTTGGGCCCCCTTGTGGTTGCACAAACGGTAGTATCTTCTACGGCATAGGTATATTACGCTTATCCGTGAATTAAGTTAATACCGTACTAACGAAGATTAGCTGAGAACCCGAGATATGGGTTCCGCTGTGATGGATAGCTATTAGCGAACCTTCCCGCCGCAGCTGCAAAATCAGCTATCTAGATAGCAGGTAACGTATTTAAGCTATTAAAACAAATTTTTATAGTAAAATTCATTTTAATTAGTAAATACTTACCTGCTATCGTTGAGTCCCACCTCCCACCCCGCTCTTCGTCTAATATTTTCATATTGTTTATTGGAATGAGAGTGATGGATTCTGGGTAATATCCCGTTTTTGGTTGCACTGCACTATGTGACCGTTCCGACCTAGACGGGTTTATGACAAGTGTGGGATTCGGACAGAAAGCTTCCGGATAAAATAAGATCCTTCGGAGTAAGTAGCTATCTAGATAGCAGGTAAGTATTTACTAATTAAAATGAATTTTACTATAAAAATTTGTTTACTCTTCAGTTTAAATGTTGCATATATTGAAACCTTAAAGGGCTATTTACTTGAAACTTAAAATGTTGGAGGATCTAATTGATGGAATGTGCAGAGCCCTAAATCTGGCTTCTTTATTTTAGAGTTATTTCCCTTTAAATCGGGCATATATTCCAAATTATGCAATGAATCTATTTGACATTCCATAAGTAGAGAAAGCACAATGAAGGGCGTTGCTATTAACAAAAATAATAATTTCTACTTTCACGATTTCACAGGCTTGTCCTTGTGATTTTCTTACATTTTGTTCATGGAATATCACGACTGCAATTTTAGGTATCAAGGCGAGACTGCATAGGTATGAAGCTTGCATTTGGGGAAACTAGTTATTAAAACGGAAATGCCTATTCTCTCTGTGACAAAGCGGTATGCTGAATGTTTATCAGGCACGACAGTGACAAGTATTTGATAAAGCTAGTTTTACAAGAATGTCCTTTGGTGACGTTCGGTAGAATTTGATTTCATGATTATTTGTCATCGTGAAAGTGTTCAACATGGGGGAAAAACTTGTAAACTGTTGCACCAATTTCGTGTAAATTATATTATTATAGTTTGTTTGATCGACCCATTACTATTTCACTTTTGACACTTTCTTCTGAAAATCAGCATTCTCTTAATTTCAGCCAAGACAGGAAGGTCCTGATTGTAGCGCTAAAGGACTTATTGAAGCGTGTCTCTTTGATTCATTGAAGTCACATGGGTAAATGAATACTATCCTTGAAATGCCCTTTACAATTATGAATTATCAATAACAAAATGTTTGTGTATGGCTGTGTCTTTTGGTGATATATTTATAAAGTACATTCTAAAGTAACTTCATGTGTTTAAGTAATGTTTTATTTGTTCAAGATGGCAATAGGTAAAAAAAGTTGCTTCTTTCTGCTTCCAGTTTAAAATAATGGTGCGTTTACACACAATACATGTAATTTGTTAACACCCAATAAATGGAATGCATTTCTTTTCAGGGAAAGTCGATATCTTCTACTGCTGACCGATAACTATGGGGCATTGTCCATTATCCAGCAACAAATCCTGTCCAAGAGAAGTGAAATTCGGCCAATCACCATCTTTGGAAGCAGTTTCCGCAGTGATCAGGAATACACTCAGGTAGGCATTGTTTCACGAAATCCATTTTTGAAACTCACTTCATACTTTCGGTTATCATAAATCGTGCGCCTTGGAGAATTGGCGGTTCAAAGTTGTTTTTTTAATGAAAACCTATCAGCAACCTACTTAGTTATGAAAGCACATATTTTTAAAATTTGAATAAAGCTGGGCAAGAGACTCTGATTGACAGTAGCGCTGTAAACAAGCAAAAAGCGAACGCAATTTACATATCACTGTTAATTACAGTGTTGTGTTATCATCCAGCTGATCATGCTAGTCGAATAAAACTCCTTTCAAATTGTTCATTCATTTAACGTTTTTTTGCACCTGAATCAATTTAAAAAAAAGCATGTTATTTCAGCGAATATGGGTTTGGATCATGTACAATGATGTGCCTCTTTGTCCTTAGGACAACGTGTAAATCACTTTGATCGCTACAGATCTTATTTAATACTGAATTATGTACAAATCCTGTAATGAACAAGTATATATAATCATATAATCCCAGATGATAATAACGCTTGACAGGTTTGCCGAAACATCAACAAAATCAAGGTCTGCATGGAGACGGGTAACACGGTTGTATTACTGAACTTGGAGAATCTGTACGAAAGTTTGTACGACGCATTGAATCAGTACTATTTGTACTTTGGAGGAGAGAGATATGTGGATCTTGGCCTGGGAACACACCGTGTGAAATGTCCAGTTCATAAGAACTTCAGGTTGGTACCTTTTATATATTAATTATAACTTAATTTGATTTAAATTCATTTTACACTTAGGTAATACATAACTAGCTTTAAATAGGGACAATAAAGAGTTTTTGCATTAAAAAAACACTTCAATGGTCTTGATTAATAATTCTCCTGTGTTACCTGTCTCATTATACCTCTCTATAAGTAGTTAAGGAAAAGGTTACCTCAATATCTATAGGCGTCCGTTTCTCTGTATGAACATCTGTTTGTTTCGTCTTTACGTGGTCCAACACTTTTATGTGCAGAGGCCGTCTTCAATTTCCAACATACAGAATTGAAACGTGTAGGCATTGTTCATTATGACTCAAAGTTGTTAGATAAGTAATGCCGCATTCATATACAAAATTGTTTTCGGAGCAAGTACCTTGAAAGCCTAAAGAGATGGCAACTTGAAACATAATAGGTACATACATTTCATTTGCGGGGTTTGGTCGGGACTGAAGTGTACAATAACCATTACTTTAGATACCATAGTTTTAAGTCGATTGTCGTTTGTTGATTGTGTACATAATACTGCTATATATTTAAAACTAAAAGGTATCGAATTGAAATTGAAACTCTGAATAAGAGGATTATAGGTCGCAAACATTAACCAGAACTCTTGCTGTATCTTGAGGTAGATTTTCCATTTGTTTATCTTTGGGCGTAATTGTGTATGCAATATGTCTTAAAACGAGGTATAAAAATAAATCTCAATTTGTAAATATACATCATTAAAGGGATATGCAATGTACGAAAAGAATTAACTCTTTCTCTTTGTAGCTCTTTATCCAGTCAGGGTCCTTAATCAATATTTGTACTTAAAAAGTGTCAGTCGCACACGAAAAATATTAGAGATATCATCTTCAACATTTGAAGTTAGGTATATCTCTTCTTGTAAATTAAAAGGGATATCCATTTGAAACTAAATATTAAGAAGATCTCAATAAGGAGAAGTGCTTTTTTAAACACCATAAATATGGCGTAATAATTTCACAATTATTGCCAGTTTGAATGTTCATGCTCAAATCGTGCCCAGGGCATTGATTTAGTATTCTATAAGGTATCTATATGAAACGTCATTGGTAATGAACTTTCATTATAATAAAAACACATTTCTTAAAACTCAACTGCCAATCCCTCCTTACAAAGTATCATGCGGGGTTATTTCAGACGCAACAGTTTTAGTTTAGTATGTTTTGTTTCATTTCTCAATTTCACTTTTAACTGGCACAGAGTGTTCTTATAAGTTTTAATCACGTGAATCATTTATTACTAGTTATTCGTTCTGTGACAAAGTATTAATAAATGTATAAAGTATGTTCATAAGGACATTTCAAAGGCAGTTTCTGATGTTGGTACATGCATAACTTATACTGTAAGTGTAGGGGTACATGAACATGCATTTAAAATAATACAACTGTTCTACTTGTTATTCTAATGTACAGGTTGTATTAATATACGAACAGATTAATCGTCGTTGCCGAGAAACAAACAGTTTACAAAAAGTTTCCAATCCCACTCATCAATCGACTTGAGAAACATTTCCTCGCAGTGAACACGATTTTGGATGGGCGACAGCTTGACCTTGCAAAGAAACTGCGGGCCTGGGCCGAGGCGTTTGCAGATGAACCTTTAAACACGATTACCAGGTATTTGAATAAATAACAACCATTTTGGTGCCCATAGCATATCTTTGTCAAGAAAGGTCTTACTTTAAAAAAAACTTGGGAGTCCTAAGCGTGATTAAAATGGTCTTTCGTGTTAAAAAGCAGGCCCCTATTTTCAAGAATTATATTACGAATAATGGTAAATCAGTCAATTACATTTGCCCTTAGCATAGTATTGTTCTTCTCTGAAGGATTTTTAAATAACTTGGCAAAGTGTTAAAGTGAGATGAAACCGATTGACGCGCGCACGATTGTATGCATTTAGAAACAAGAGTACAATAAAATGTAAAACCTCCCAATATAAAAATCATCCGAATCATTTCGCATTGACGCTTCATACAGCGTCTATCGATTTTCGATTTCAGTAATTATTCTCAGTTTTTGGACACACTAAATTGTTGGAGATTTTTTTAACATCCCCGTTTTAGCCAAAATATTTATTTCTCATGACTCTTAATTTTCGGATAAACGGGTTTTCGTCTATAATTGATGACTTTAAATTCGACATTGTTATGCCCCCCTTCGAAGAAGAGGGGATATATTGTTTTGCACATGTCGGTCGGTCCGTCGGTCCGTCCACCAGATGGTTTCCGGATGATAACTCAAGAACGCTTAGGCCTAAGATCATGAAACTTCATAGGTACATTGATCATGACTGGCAGATGACCCTTATTGATTTTCAGGTCACTAGGTCAAAGGTTAAGGTCACAGTGACTTGAAATAGTAAAATGGTTTCCGGATGATAACTCAAGAATGCTTAGGCATAGGATCATGAAACTTCATAAGTACATTGATCATGACTGGCAGATGACCCCTATTGATTTTCAGGTCACTAGGTCAAAGGTCAATGTCACAGTGACTCAAAACAGTAAAATGGTTTCCGGATGATAACTCAAGAATGCTTACGCCTAGGATCATGAAACTTCATAGGTACATTGATCATGACTGGTAGATGACCCCGATTGATTTTTAGGACACTATGTCAAAGGTCAAGGTCACAGTGACTCAAAATAGTAAAATGGTTTCCGGATGATAACTCAATAATGCTTACGCCTATGATCATGAAACTTCATAGGTGCATTGATCATGACTGGCAGATCACCCCTATTAATTTTCAGGTCACTATGTCAAAGGTCAAGGTCACAGTGACTCGAAACAGTTAATTGGTTTCCGGATGATAACTCAAGTCAAGATTAATTAAGCCTAGAATCATGAAACTTCATAGGTACATTGATCATGACTGGCAGATGGCCCCGATTGATTTTCAGGTCACTAGGTCAAAGGTCAAGGTCACAGTGACAAAAAACGTATTCACACAATGGCTGCCACTACAACTGACAGCCCATATGGGGGCATGCATGTTTTACAAACGGCCTCTTTTAGTTATGTATTGGTCATGCATTCAAAATCCAATCATGAAATTGTACTTAAATAAAGTATCAATGCTGTAAATCTTAATGTTATGAAATATTGTAAGTATATGAATAGTTAAATTAAGTATTATTTGTTAAATGTATGTTACATTTGCAGTCGTTCTAAGCGTCAAATGCCAGTAGGAGAAGTTTTCATTGGATTTCATGAAGACACATGTTCTGCTATTGTCATGGATGTGTGTGAAAAACATGAAGGCAATCAAGACTTATTGTCTGATGAACAGGTAATTAGAATATGTGGAATCCTAGAAGAATCAACTGGTTATTATACCCGCAAGTGTGTGAGACATTTTCCAACACAGAATTACGTATGGACAAAATATAGTAATAAAACTTTTGTAGTTTTTTTGCTAACGTAAGTTCCATAGATGTTTGCACTAAGTACTGGTCAACTTCTAAGATCTTTTCAGCTATTCTAAGAAATGTTTGAGAAGATAATGGACCACACTTATATGACTGAAATCATGGTAAAGATAATGTGAACTTGGCAACTCCTTATATGGATACGACTCTAGTATGACATTAATTGATACATGACGATGTGTAGGCAAGACCAGTGTATTAATAATGTAAATTCTCACCAATCGTTTAAGGTACTTGAAGAATCAAAGAAGGTCCTTTTATGGTGCGCCACACCCGAAGCCATTTTTCGGGAGAACAAACTTGACGGGACCGAGCGAGAAAACATTAAGAGGCATTACATAAAGGAGCAAGCCCATATTAGTGTTGTTGATTACTTGAAACATATGATCGAGGAAATAACATGCCCTCAGCTATTTTCACAGGTAAGAAACTTTGTATTTCGAAACTATTGTTAATGTCAAAGAAAACATTAACAACACGTACAGTTTCATGATTTTGCATTGGTACATACCGCAGGTTTATGTTCTTTACAAGACGTTGTATATGTGTGACTTGTGACGGCATGCAGAATTGATGGAAATGCCAATGTTGCCTGTCGTGAGCATAAATGTTAAGTTCAACGTGAAACTTCTTTGTCTTATTTAGGGGAAATGGTTTTCCTAGGAAAAGATCTGCACATGATACATTTGGAGTTAATTTCGATTTGTTAATTTTTAACCAGGTTTTCCGAAGGAAAAAACTGGTTATAAGATTGGCGAATGCGGGCGGGCTGGCTGGCGGGCTGGCGGGCGGGCGGAACAAGCTTGTCCGGGCCATAACTATGTCGTTCATTGTCAGATTTTAAAATCATTTGGCACATTTGTTCACCATCATTGGACGGTGTGTCGCGCGAAATAATTACGTCGATATCTCCAAGGTCAAGGTCACACTTTGAGTTCAAAGGTCAAAAATGGCCATAAATGAGCTTGTCCTGGCCATAACTATGTCATTCATTGTGAGATTTTAAAATCATTTGGCACATTTGTTCACCATAATGGGACGGTGTGTCGCACGAAAGAATCACGTCAATATCTCCAATGTCAAGGTCGCCACGACTAAAAATAGATTTTTTTAAAAAACAAACTTACAAAGGGGGTTAATTTTGTTTGTTCATTTCAAAAGTTCAGTTTGAGTTTTCTTCCTTTATCAGATTTTTTTTTCACAATGAAAACCTGGTTTTGTGACAATTTTGTCCCTTGTCTTACATTGTTTTCGAATCATAAATCGTCATGCTATGAAAGCTCTTAATTTTCAACTTCATAGATACCTTTATCTTATTTAGGTGAAGCGCATTCTAAAATTGTTGCCCTAAGTGTATTGCCATACTTATTTTTTTAGTCCAGAGCACGATTAGAGAACACTTCTTAGAGTTTTCAGGATGCACTTATAATTCATGTAAGGCAACTGTAAGAGTTCTAGCCTTGGTATAAAGATTACTAGTATTTTACTCTTGGGAAGTAGATTTGCAATAATTCACTAGACAACATATATTAATAACATGTTTCCATCATTCTTGTATCGGTATCAACTGTTTGATTTAGGCTACTATTCCTATCCAGATATTGAGTACAAACACACGAACGTTTATTAGATAAATATTAATTAAACAACAACATACAGTGTTTGTGTTTGTAGATAACGTGTCATTCTAAACTGTTGGCTTCAAACCACGAGAAAGAGATCAATAACGCCATCTCCTCTCTGCAACGCGTCGAAATCCTTTCATTGTCCTCATTTGACACAGAACAGCAGTTTAGTAATCGAGTCGCGTAAGTATAGAGAAGATGCGCATTTTCAGCATGAACTGGCTCTTGTGCGATACGACTTTACACAAACAGTTTTGACTTGAACATGTTTTCAGAACACAATATGAGTGAAATATTTCATGATTTATATACTTTTTCTATACATTATTTGGATACAAACTGGTATAACAAAATGTTTTTGTCAAGTAAACAGCGCTCTCATGCCATACCACTGACTAATGAAGCCGTCTGGACATTAGTATTTTCAATAAAAAGTATTGCTGCAATGTTACGGAAGCAGAAAATGCTAGTTGCGTATATGGTTTCTTGTACTTGAATGTTGTTTGTATACTGTGTGTATTCGAGGCAGAACATTAAACACAGGTATATAATAAAACGTTATTGATTATATATTGCATTTATTTGTTCGCATCGCATTTATGAACTTAGCATTAAACTATAATTTGTATGGCACTAGCAATTTTTTTTAAGTAAAAATTATTAAGCAGAGTTTGGGATATAATTGATGATTTTCAGTTATATCTAACCTACTTTGCTAAAAATAACAACAATTCTTGACCATCAACATAACATGAATTTTATCAACAGAAAGTAGAACATCGTAAAGGAGTTTAGAGTATCTGTGAGTTAATTTAAAGTAATGCATATATTTTTCTCTTCTTTAAAGGCAACATTTTGTTTCCAATCGGAATCAGGCCAGCCTACTGGTTATACAGTGCGATTCTGGTGATACGAACTCTAACTTGATAGCGTGTGCACGGTACTGTGTGATGGACGAGTTTGAAAAGGAACGGGATCGCTTGAAGGCTCCGTCTCACATCGCCATAATTGTTCAACTGCCAAGAAAGGCTGGCGGATGCTACACAGGATTCCAGGTATCAAACATTAATTACAATACTGTGTATTACTTTAACAATTACATAAAGTGTCAATATCACTTACATTTCACGTACCATTCATTTATTTTTAACACGTTCACTAAGTGTCAATCAATAAAACGATTAGACATATTGTCATTATTATTTTTGAAGAAAAATCTAAATTATCAATATTACTTTAACAATAAGGCAAAAACCCACTCTGAAGTGCGAAAACCCACTGAAGCAAATAATTGTACTATCAAAATAACTTAAACAACAATTTCACAGCAATTGCACATAATGTCCATATAAATTTACCCCCTTTCCCGCATATGGGAGGCATCCTGGATTACCCATGGACATATTTCCATCTGTCTGTAGATACAAACTTGAACGAATAAGAATTTCTTCAGTTTATAATGTGGAACATTAAAACTTGGATGCATTTAACCGTATGAAATGCAATGTTTGTTCATTTTTGTAGAACATTGTATTAAATAAACCATTGATTTAAAATAAAAGTTTCAACGTTTACATGATTATAACAAGATTCTTCAAGTGCATTTGTCATCTTCGACAGTACTGTGCCAAGCTATTTTAGTCCTAATATCAGTAGTTCTTGAACAATTACACCCATTACACATGTATTTATTTGAACAGTGTCCTTTGGTCTCCTTTTAGTTTAACAACTTGACATGTTGTTTGTACAACAAATTACTATTATATAGGCGTCATGTAATATAATGATACATATTAGTAAAACTATGTTTATTAAGTTATAAATACTATAAGGAAATGCATTGATTATTTGGCTTTCAGTGTGGTGTATGGCAATCGGTTCATATTGATGATTTGTACCCTGAAGATACGAGTCTACCAAGTATTCATGACATCCAAGAAAAAGCCGTCAGCGAACTATTTTCCGCAACTCGTCGTCACGAAGCACACATTCCGTATGTTGTGTTTTCCTTTGATAGTAACAAATCTATGTTTATGCCCCCCTTCGAAGAAGAGGGGGTATATTGCTTTGCTCATGTCGGTCTGTCGGTCGGTCTGTCGGTCGGTCCGTCCACCAGGTGGTTGTCAGACGATAACTCAAGAACGCTTGGGCCTAGGATCATGAAACTTCATAGGTACATTGATCATGACTCCAAGATGACCCCTATTGATTTTGAGGTCACTAGGTCAAAGGTTAAGGTCACGGTGACCAGAAATAGTAAAATGGTTTTTGAATGATAACTCAAGAACGCATACGCCTAGGATCATGAAACTTCATGGGTAGATTGATCATGACTTGCAGATGACCCCTATTGATTTTGAGGTCACTAGGTCAAAGATCAAGGTCACGGTGACCCGAAATAGTAAAA
The DNA here is from genome assembly GCF_020536995.1 of Dreissena polymorpha. Taxonomy (NCBI): domain Eukaryota; kingdom Metazoa; phylum Mollusca; class Bivalvia; order Myida; family Dreissenidae; genus Dreissena; species Dreissena polymorpha. The sequence continues at coordinate 49,791,403 of NC_068366.1, read as the reverse complement.
TGGTTTCCGGATGATAACTCAAGAACGCATACGCCTAGGATCATGAAACTTTATGGGTAGATTGATCATGACTCGCAGATGACCCCTATTGATTTTGAGGTCACTAGGTCAAAGGTCAAGGTCACGGTGACCCGAAATAGTAAAATGGTTTTTGGATGATAACTCAAGAACGCATACGCCTAGGATCATGAAACTTCATAGGTAGATTGATCATGACTGGCAGATTATCCCTATTGATTTTGAGGTCACAATGTCAAAGGTCAAGGTCACGGTGTCCCGAAATAGTAAAATGTTTTTCAGATGATAACTCAAGAATGCTTTTGCCTAGGATCATGACACTTCATAGGTACATTGATCGTGACCCGCAGATGACCCCTATTGATTTTCAGGTCACTAGGTCAAAGGTCAAGGTCACAGTGACAAAAATCGTATTCACACAATGGCTGCCACTACAACGGACAGCCCATATGGGGGGCATGCATGTTTTACAAACAGCCCTTGTTGGTTTATATAATACATATCATGATATGAATCAGAAACAATCCCCAACTTCTTTGCATACATTGATTTGCTTCATTAAAATATAATGTAAAATAAATAATAACCTCATATGTATGCACCCTCCGAAGAAGAGGGGATATATTGTTTTGCTGTTTGTCGGTTGGTCGGTTCCGCGGTTTGTCCGATCAATAACTCGTCAACTAATTGGCCGATTGGTTTGATACTTCCCATGTGCATTGGCCTCGGACAGTAGATGACCTATATAGCAATTGGGGTCACTAGGTAAAGGGTCAATGGCACTATCGCAATAAGTGTGAAAATCGTGTCTGATCAACTCGTCAACGATTTTACCGATTTGCTTGATGCTTCACATGTGCATTAGCCTTGGGTGTAGGTGACACCTATTGAAATTGGAATCACTAGTTCAAAACGCTGTTTTTTTGGGGGCATATGTGTCCGATCGCGGAACTCTTGTCTATAACGTACATGATAACATTAAAAATGTAATAATAAATATTTTATAAATAATACCTACACATAGAGCATTTTATCTGCATTAATTGCCTTAAACACAGTTGGGTATGAGCAGTTAAAAGCTAAATTATATTATTTAACACATGTATATCTTTCTATACATTTAGTTTGTAAATAACACAAAGTCATATAAATATAGCCAGATCAAATCGGTTTTATAAGTCTGAAACTAAAGTGGCATATACTTGGTTTAATGCCCAGCAAATGAATTGCATACAAAGACAGATATATGTTACTAAAACTAGAATACAAGTAACATATATCATATTGTATTTTCAGTAGTCCAACAGAACCAATGGAAACAGAGTCAGGTGGTGAACATCCATACGAAGAACTTACACGCCATACTATGGAAGTTGACGAAGACCCCCATGCCGATATGGAAATGCAAGAGGGTCAAATAAAAAACAGAATGGGACTGATCATGAAATGCGTTCAGCCTGCTCTTTCAATGGTGAAAGATCGAGCGAGTATGTATCAAAGAGAAACAAAACGCGTGGATATTGTATTGAACTCTCTGCGAAGCAGTGCTGACTCACACGAAGGTGAGGTTTTTATAATGTGTGTCCTCCATGAAAAATATAGGACAAATCAATTATTTCAATACAATACAAAAGTTTGAAAACGTTCAAAATTTTAAAACATCAATTTTTTAAAATAAAGTATAAGTGAAACAACTGTTCAACAGTATAATACAAAAAATTATGCCTCTTCACCATCTAGTTATTTGTCAAAATCGTTTATAAATTGCAAACAAAAATAGAAATGAGTACTGAAATGAAATGTATTAAAGTTGTGCTCACGATGCATGTGGGTACATAAATTCAAAATACTGACATGAAGAACACATTCTTCTAAGTTCTGAAATATAAAAATAAGTGGTGTTTCTAATATATGGGAATATTTGCGGCTTACTGCTTCATATATTTTTTCGGTCCCAATTTTAAAGAAACAAATTAAATAATTTTTTAATATTGAGTACCTATATAAAAGAGTTACATAAATATAAAAATGTCATTTTTGTTTAAAAAAAAAATATGAAAAAAGTTTCCCGGAATCATCGTTCTGTCCGTGCAAGCAAACATTGTTATTCCTCCGCAAGCAAAGTTTGAAAAAGGTTGTATAGGCAATTACCCTGGAAATTGGATGGTCGGTCCGCTTCAAATTTAAAGTAATTACATTTAGACTTAAATCAATCTTCAACATGAAGTGAAGCTGTATAAGACATGTGTTATCCCCAGTGATCCAAACTTCGTGAGTCATAAAATAAGTGTATATAGCTGAAAAGCAATGGGTTTATTACAATTATTATGTTTGAATTGGAGTTTTTCTGGTTCAATTTCTGGATAACTTATGTATATTTTCCTTAAACTTCTTGTTACTTGAAACATGCACAGAGACATTTACTGCTGGAATCATCCGATGGCTTGGCACATTAATGAAAGAGAAAGAGAAATCTGGACTTTGGAACCTCGCCAAGCAGTGGATCGCCAAAGATGCCGCTGCCATAGAAAGCATCAATAAGAACGGGACATTTCGGTTTGTAAAATGTTATGCTTTACATTCTTATTTATATCTCCTAAATGACTTTAGTTGATGTACAAAGTGTGTTATCATAGTTGATCCCAAATAGTGTTTGTGTTTGAGTTGAAGCATATAACTCGTCAACATTAACTTGATATGTGTGAATAAAATAACACCTGAAAGTTGTCAATTATTCATGATCAGCTTTATTCGTGCAATTTTTGCATGATGACAATTTAACATTATGTTAGCAGGATATTCTGGTCTGCATTATCCAGATTCCTATATAAAGATTAATGTTTGTATCATTATTGTTATTGGATATGTTCATGCATGTAAGTATCGCGATAATATTGGCAAGATATTAAGTTTGTCTTATATATTACGTTTTTAAGTTATAGAATGTTATGCAGAACCGTAAAATGTTTATTTTTATTATATTGTAGACGATCTGTTTATCAAACGATCGTATCAAAAGTGAAGCCAGTGCTAGCTGGAATATTTGCGCTCCTGGACACCAACAGCAACCTAGATATGGTCGTATGTGATGTATCTTGGAAACGGAATTTTTGGCTCAAATGTCTTAACCATAAAGATTTTCTGCAGATGAAGGCATGTGTTACCGTAACAAATTATGCTTGTATAATAATGGAACATGCATACCTGGAAAAGCTGCCAAAATACACATTTTATGATAGAAAACTTTATGATGAAAATTAAAACATTCTGAACAAATTTATCCTTTGAAGTGTATGTTTTGTGTCGCTAAGCGAACTATTTATGTTCAGTTATATGATATAACACAGTCAAATAATAAGCAGTGTTTACGTAAGAAGTAATATTGTTTGTACAGACTTTCGAATCGAATATTAAGATCACGGAATTCATTTGTAGTGTAATATATGCAACACAGGTTGCAAACATTCAGCTTGCACTTGGCTATTAAATCGGCCCGCTGAAATACTTCTTTAAATTAACCTAAAACGGGCTCTGAACGTTAATAAAAAAATAAGAATCATAGTGTTAATGTTCATCAACGCATAGTTATGATATCTGTTCAGAGTACGATATTAAACGAAAGAATATAAAATATAACCTTTCCTCTTTTGAATCTGCAGTACTCAGACTTGCAGTCACCGAAGCGTAAAAGTGAGCTTGGAGAAATGCTAGTTCCATCAACTGGATTTGAAGGACATCACTTCAAACTAAGATTTCCATTCTCCTGGATGATACTAGAGACAGTTGAAACTTTATTCGTGGACCTTGTGTTTGAAGAAGATGGTACAATAAATTTGGTTGTGTTTTTGTTGTTATTTCTTTAGTACAAAATACTTATAGTATGCTTTTCCGCTAGCCTTTTTTTCGCCACTGTGTTCTCGATGTTTAGATTTTTCAATCACTGGAGACATATTTTATTGCGTGAGCTTGAACCAGATTGTGTGTTAATTTGGTTTGGAATCTTTAAAAGTAGAAAAAAAGTTACCTTAAACTCAGGTAAACTACGCTGGGCAAATGAGTCTTTTGCATAATTATGTGCGAAATATTCAAGCTATGTACGCTAATGCTACTCGTGTGTAGTTTTTTTTTTACAAAACCCTATGATATGTTATAAAATTAATAAACAAACGAAAATCTATTTCACTGCCATGTTTGTTCAATAGCGACCGATCGACTAGAAAGATGTGTCATAGGCTTGAGGTCTGGAGCAACTGGCCACATGCTTTCTGAACTGGGCGCTCTATTGGTTGATTGTCAGGACAATGCATTGGGCAACAGTTCTAGCCCCACTTTCCATGAAGTGATGGAAGACTACATTCATGACTTTGTAAAAACTGTGTATAACGCTGAACGAGAAACGGAACTCAATGTAATACAATTCTTCAGTCTGTCACATGTGTTGAAATTAGTCTGTATTGTAGCTGGTAGATAACATATAACGTTATGTGTTATCTACCAGTTACAATGCAACGTTGATACATAAAACAATTCTGTATTTGTTTGTATTTATTATATTTTGCTCATTGTTTAATAATTTTAAAGGTAATGATATATCATACGGAGTCTGTTTTGTTTCGAGAATGTTTTTAGCAATACCAGTAAGTGTACATTGTCATTATTTTATTTACAGATTGTGTGCAGAATGATTATGTTCAAAACTGTAAAGCTTTGTGAGTCACAAGGAGCAAAGACCTCTGATCTTATTCGTCACATTGTAAGCGTCCGGTTTGCCTTCCAGGAATTATCGTGCCGATTGGCATACTTCAAAAGTGTGAACCACATTTGGCCAGACTGCAGTGCAAAGATAGAAGAAATACAACAATCCAATCCTGAGCATATTATGTTCAAAGAACACGAGTTTGTATGTGGTCTCAATCCATTTAATACCGATGTTGGTAACCTGTTTATTTTTGCTCGATTGTTTTGTAAGCCTAAGGCTTACTGAAACACTCGTGTCTTTTCCTAGTATCAACCAATTTTTGAAGTCTTTATTTATTTTTTATTGGTTACGAACACAGAGTGGGGATTGAATCTGGGATCTCCTGATCGCTATGCTATATCCTCTACGCCACATTGATCTAATTGATACAGTTTTTTGCCCTTACTTACTTAATTTTTTTAGTATAGTTCTACTTTAGTTTTTGCAAACATGGATATTGCAGACATTCGCCACGCTGTGCCTTCTTATCGGGGAGCTGAATCCTTCAGCGAAAGATTTAGAGGACAGAAGCGAACAACTCAAATGGCTTGAAAGGGTGTATCGTTATCGACCAGTTGTAGAAACGATCCTTCAACTTCGAGGCGAGGATGGTTCACTTTATGGCCAACACAGTTTTGCCTCTGTCAAAAGGGCAAAGTAAGATTTTATAGATGCGTGTGCTGATAAAATATTCAAAAGTTACATGTAATATAACACTCATCTTTATATGGACACAGAACAAACACAAGCTCAGCATTTTTGAAGTTCATGAGCAACACAGAATTAACCGAATATATAAAAACTAAAATGTTTTCATTATTGTTACTTCTATGTCGAAACATGTTTGCATTTTGTCAATACTATGTTAAAAAAATACGCATTATTAGAATATTAAAAACAAAAAACTGGGTATTTTTACCAATGGTGAATTCCTAGGCATAAGAACTCAACTTGATTGGCTTGACTATAAATATATAGTGTTTCTTATATAATTATCACAACACAAATTCATAAATAATAACTTCTTTCTTAAGGTGCATGTGGAGTCGTGTTGTGGTGATGAAATTATTCCTGGAGAACGTTTGCAAGAAAGATACTAAGGGCAACATAACAATCAAGCACTGTAGACCTTTGTGGGCGGTATGTTAACTGTGTTTCTTAATTTCAAAGTATTTTCAAGTGATATGAAATGATTATTTTTGGTGCTTTCTTGATGGACGTGGTGAAATTACTTATGCTGTTGTCTGGTTGAATTCAATAATATTCAAGAGGACAAAACATATTGAAACACGTCCACATGTAATATTCGTCCTTCGTAAACTCTGTTTCATGAGCGCGCATTCTTCCTCATTAGAATTGCATTACTCGATTGATCTTGTTTAGATTGAAATTTACTGAACACAAGCACAGAAGATATTGATGTCACTGTAATAACACCCAGTTTTAAATAAAAATGGTGCACAAGTAGATATTATATGTTTATATTTTTGCCTTTGTTTTAGCTGCTTGGGGATGAAACCGACTTCAAAGAATCAAAATCTTTAACGGCTATGGAAAAGTTCCTTAAAATGTGTAACAAGACTGCCGTGAAAGACAGTATTGGGTAAGTTTCAACAGGTATGGATTAGTAAAATATATAATTGCGATGTATTATATTAAATGAAAAATATATATGTTTAGCGATCATGCACAAACTCAAATAATGAATAAATAAATAAATATGTTTCTTAATAGAAATTCCTCATATGTGTGTACAGGTCCGAAGTAAAATGTAGCCGCTGCGAAGAGTTACTGCAGAGTGCACCCATCTCGGTACCTTGTGCAGCCAGACACATCATTTGTTATACATGCTCTGTCGAAATGAAAGCTCTTCGAGAGCGTAAATGCCCAGATTGTAACGAGGAATTCGACGATCAATGGAAGCCTGTAGTTGACGAAACTAGAAAGTTAGTATCCATTTGCATGTTGTTGGTGTTGTTGTTGTTTTATTAAAAAGAAGTTAATAAATATTGTGAGCGCTAACTTTAAGTAGAAAACCAGAAAAAAATTACTTTCGACTTTGGCAGTAATTTTGTATTATTGTGCAAAAGATTAACATACGGTTTATAAGCCGCGTCTGCTTTAACTCCACATACTGTAGCTATTTTACCAAGCAGTCTTTAAAATAAGAATTGCAAAATGCAATTCGTCGACAGGACACAGTATAAAGGAAATCAAGGAAAAGTAATGTCGTAAAAACTTAATATATATGTATATCTATTAGTCGTTATGAAATACGGACGATATATTACTTTCATTATAAGATACCGACTCCTTGCGATGTGATACGAGTTCAGTCAAGTATTATTAGGCAAGATACGAGTTCAGTCAAGTATTATGAGGCAAGATAATTGCTCACTGCGTGACTTGCCGTAGGCAATAAAGTTAAGAGTGTGGTGTACGAAGTAAGATTACTAGAAATTTGTTCTCTTTTACAGGATTGGGAACGAGAAGCTGGAGAAATACCAACAGCAGTGTAACACATTCTTTTTGGAGGTTGTTACACAACTGTGCTTTGCTGATGAGGAGCCACCGTCGGAAGAAGTTCTTGGCAAGCTGCTGGGATACGTGACTTGCACTTCCAAAGAGGGAAGACGGTACACAAAGAACATGAATATATTTGACACGGGCGTCGATCCCAACCCAGTTTTCCGATCATTCCTGCTGCAGTTGATGATGAAATCTAGGTATCGAAGTTATTCGATTATTTGTGTTTATTGTCGCCTACCGGTTTCACCGGAGGGGACTTATGGTTTGCGCCATCTCTGTCAGTCAGTCACACTTTTCTGGATCCTGCGATAACTTTAAAAGTTCTTCATATTTTTTCATGAAAATTGAAACATGGATAGATGGCAATATGGAGATTATGCACGTCATTTCATTGTGTTCCTACGTCAAGAATTCTGGTTGCTATGGTAACAATTAGACAAGAAATACTGCTAACAATTGTGGTTTTCTGGATCCTGCTATAACTTTAAAAGTTCTTCATATTTTTAGCTTACCTGAGCACAACGTGCTCATGGTGAGCTTTTGTGATCGCCTTTTGTCCGTCGTCAGTCGTCCGTCGTACGCCGTCAACATTTGCCTTGTTAACACTCTAGATGCCACATTTATTGTCTCATCTTCATGACATTTGGTCAGAAGATTGGTCTCAATGATATCTTGGATGAGTTCGAAAATGGTAACGTTTGCTTGAAAAACATGGCTGCCAAGGGGCGGGGCATTTTTCCTTATATTGCTATAGTAAAATCTTGTTAACACTCTAGTGGCCACATTTATTGTCTGATCTTCATGAAACTTGGTCAGAAGATTCATCCCAATAATATCTTGGACGAGTTCGAAAATCATGCCGGTTGGTTGAAAAACATTGCCGCCACGGGGCGGGGCATTTTTCCTTATATGGCTATAGTAAAACCTTGTTAACACTCTAGAGGTCACATTTATTTTCCGATCATCATGAAACTTGGTCAGAATATTCGTCCCAATGATATATTGGATGAGTTCGAAAATGGTTTTGGTTGCTTTTAAAACATGGCCACCAGGGGCGGTGCATTTTTCCTTATATGGCTATATATGGCTTTAGTAAAACCTTGCTAACACTCTAGAGGCCACATTTATTGTCCAATCTTCATGAAATTTGGTCAGAAGATTGGTCTCAATGATATCTTGAATGAGTTTGAAAATGGTTATGTTTGCTGGGAAAACATGGCTGCCAAGGGGCGGGGCATTTTTCCTCATATGGTTATAGTAAAATCTTGTTAATACTCTAGAGGCCACATTTACTGTCCGATCTTCATGAAACTTGGTCAGATGATTCATCCCAATAATATCTTGGACGAGTTCAAAAATGATGCCGGTTGGTTGAAAAATATGGCTGCCAGCGGGCCGGGCATTTTTCCTTATATGGCTATAGTAAAACCTTGTAAACACTCTAAAGGACACATTTATTTTTCAATCTTCAAGAAACTTGGTCAGATTATTTGTCCCAATAATATCTTGTTATCTCAGGTGAGCGACTTTGGGCCTTTCAGGCCCTCTTGTTTCTTGAAACTTGAAATATGAACAGATAGCAATATGGAGATTATGCACGTCATTTCATTTTGTTTCTACGTCAAAAATTATGGTTGCTATGGCAACAAATAAAAACATCAGACAATGGTGGAATTTCTGACAATGGTGGAGCCGGTAGGGAACATATATTGCTTGGCAATAGTCTTGTTTAGTATTGTTTTCTGTATACAAGCTTGTAATATAGTCTGGTATGAAACTATTGTTGGGGTAAATGCAGACAAAAGCCCCATTGTCATTAACTTTTAAAACATGTGGATCATAGGGTGCTGTATTTGTATATTTATTTGCTCAGTCAAGTTGAAGAAGACTGTTACGGGATAGTATTGATATAATTACATATTATTGATAATCATGAATGTGTAATGTTTTTGTAACGTTACTTATTAAGAAAAATGTGAGCTAATATTTTCAGTTAAGAAGAAATGGAAATTCAGTTGGTAAATTTATATTTTTTGTCATGAAATTGGTAATATAGACAGTGTTGATGGACATGTATATATGATCTATTTAGAAACAACAGCTGCATAATGCTTCTGTTTCAACCTAAGCCTTTTTTGACACGTGTATTACATTAGTAACTGCAATTTTACATTGCAGCAAAGAGCGATATGTTTCAACATATCTTCTCCAGTACATTGAAGAGATCAATTTGGGTGTAGACGTCAGCACCAAAGAGATGATAGACATGTATTTGCTCATCATACACTGTTGGGAGGTATTATAACACAACATATCTCAATAGAATATTTAAATAAATTATTTATAGGGTAAGTTTTTTATACAAGTCTGTAAACAATATACATGATGAAGTGAAGGGTTCATAACTTAACAAACCTAAATACTGACATTTATACTAATTGAAACGGTTACAGTGGTGATGCAAATTTGTATCTTACATTTAAATACGTGACAAAGCAATATTTTTAAATCTCAGTTATGTTAAAAAGATTTCATGTACAGGATTCTCGGTAGAGATAAGAATGTTTCTATGGATACCATATTTATTCCGCAGCTTTAAATCGTGGCTTTTGGGAAATCTAAATGTATTTTTAAAAACTAAATTATGAGTTGATTTTTTCAGGATACACAATTTCATTCTTTGGAGCAAAGTGGAGAGTCAAAAGCGCTGATTGTTTGCCATGCTATGGAAAACGCTGTCATAGTAATGAAAACTCCTGCAGTACATCATACTGACTTGTTGTCAGCCATAGCAACAACTAGAGCTTGTTTAGAAGTAGCAACACAGTGCCTCGTAAGATGCTTATCTCATGGTGCTAGCATTCAAACAATATCACCCGACGATTGTAAAATAATACAGAAAGCTAAATTTCTGTGCGAAAATGCAGAGACGAATTGGCCAAAGTAAGTCATATTTTACTTGTACTTGTATTTCTACTTAGAACCTCCAAACGTGTTATGCTTTGATCGCTTTTCCATTATTTTATTTATTGGAAAGTACTGAGCTATTTAATAATTAATATGGAAAGTGTCGTTCACAATTTGGCCATCCTTTGTACAGATAATAATCTATAAAATCATTTTTGTCACAAATCTGCATGTGCATTCAAGTAGAGGAAATATGTTGTCAATTGTTGCAAAAGGCCGGTCATTTTATGTGTTAGTTTACAGTGAATCATACTAATGCTTTAGAAACAACAAATAAAACGCAAATCAAGTCGCAATGCGGTTTGTAAATTTTAACATGAAGTAAGAATAACATTCTACGTATTGTCAACTACTTGTCATTCCTTTAAGATACGATATGGGGCTTAATGATTGGTTGATAGTTTTCTCATTGATTCATACCATGTCCAATAATGATTTTGGATAATAATCAGTTAGTCAAGGAGCATTTAAGTCAATGTATTATTTACGGCTAATGTGTTGCTTTTTCTCTTATATTTAGTATTTTTTACATTGATGTTTTTTACAATATGTTTTGGCTAATGTTCAGTTGTTATTAATGCAGGGTATACTTGGTGAAACTGTTGTGTCGACGGTATGGATTAGATGTGTATCAGAATTTGTCACGGTCAGCGTTACCCATCTTTAAATGGCTGGCCATTGAAGACAACGAAAAACAGGTAAATGCATGTAATCAACAACTACATAAAACATAGCAATGCATTACACATGTAAAATTCTACACTCTTCTGAGTACAAATATTTTTGTTATCAATTACATAAGCAACGGTATAGTTAAGTAATTTTTATTATTTGCTGAAAGTATTTTATTTGTCATAACTTGTGCTTACGTATTTGGGTCAGCGCTTCATTCTAGTCACATTTCTTCGATTTGTTTGCAGACGGAGGTTTGTGACAGGTACATTATATGCGGCGATGCGTACACAAGTATAAGGGAAGCAATTGCAAGAGCTGTTCTTGGCGAAGCCATTGAAACACTAGACGAATTACTGCAGGTAACTTCTGTTGATTATAAACATATTTTCGATCATTATATGTAAAACTGAAATAGCCGAAAACATCCAGTATGAAAGTTGTTAAGAGAAACCTCTATATGATCAAAAGAAACCAATCATGTATGTGCACATTTCAGGAATTTTTTAAGTAAACCATTATGATGATTGTGTTTTATACAAACTATACAATCGTGTTTATTTTTCAGGGCATTAACACGCGAGGAGAGCAAGTCGAAACATACTTGCATCTGGCCATACACCGAGAGATAACGTGCTCAAATGTACGGCAATCTGCGAGTGGTCCTTCGCATGTAAGATTCTTTTTTATTTCATGTTTGTATAATTACTTAAACTTTCTAAAAACAGAATTATAATGAATAGGTAGGTGTTATGAATTTTCTAAAGTTTTGTTATTGACATTATTTAAAACTAAATCTTTACCATTTTTTTAGCTCATCTATTTTTTGAAGAAAAAAAAAATGAGCTATTGTCATCACCTTGGCGTCCGCGTCGGCGTCCGGTTAAGTTTTGTGTTAGGTCCACTTTGCTCATAAAGTATCAAAGCTATTGCATTCAAACTTGGTACACTTACTTACTATCATGAGGGGACTGGGCAAGCAAAGTTAAATAACTCTGGCGTGCATCTTGACAGAATTATGTGCCCTTTTTATACTTAGAAAATTGAAAATTTGGTTAAGTTTTGTGTTTAGGTCCATTTTATTCCTTAAGTATCAAAGCTATCGCTTTCATACTTGCAACGTTTACTAACTATCATAAGGGGACTGTGCAGGCAAAGTTATGTAACTCTGACTGGCATTTTGACAGAATTATGTGCCCTTTTTATACTTAGAAAATTGAAAGATTGGTTAAGTTTTGTGTTGAGGTCCACTTCATTCCTAAAGTATCAAAGCTATTGCTTTCATACTTGCAACACTTACTAACTATCATAAGGGGACTATGAAGGCAAAGTTATGTTACTCTGACTGGCATTTTGACAGAATTATGGGCCCATTATACTTAGAAAATTGAAAATTTTGTTAAATTTTGTGTTTTGGTCCACTTTACTCCTAAAGTATCAAAGCTATTGCTTTCATACTTGGATTGTACCACTGGCAAACTATCATAAGGGGACAGTACAGGACAAGTTGCATAACTCTGGTTGTCATTTTGACGGAATTATGGCCCTTTTTTGACTTAGCAACTTTGAATATATGGTTAAATTTCGTGTTTAGATCCACTTTACTTCTAAATTATCAAGGCTATTGCTTTCAAACTTCAAATACTTTCATGCTGTCATGAGGGTAATGTACCTGGCAAGTTGAATTTTACCTTGACCTTTGAATGACCTTGAATTTCAAGGTCAAATTATTAAATTTTGCTTTACTTCTTTATTTATTATCAGATTTGATTGATACTTTGACAAAACAACTCTTACCTGACATACCACAATAGACTCCACCCAAACCATCCCCCACGCCCCCCCCCTAGAATCCCCCCCCCCCCAAGATCTAATGAATGACCACACCCTCACACTATACCCCCCCCCCAAAAAAAAAAAAAATATTTTTTTTTAAACATGGTTAAACAAAAGTTTTTTTTTATTATTTTATTTTTGGAAGACAGTCCAACCATCCCACCCAAGAATCCCCCTCCCCCCCAAAAAAAATAAATACTATTTTCTTTTTTGGAAGATAATGTAATAAATTACCACACACCCACACTATACACCCCTCCTCACCCCACCCTCCCTCCTTTGTGATTGAAGTATTGAGATAGGTCCCTTCAACTTTAAAAAGAAAAATAGATGAGCGGTCTGCACCCGCCAGGCGGTGCTCTTGTTTAATAGTGTTGTGAATCTATCAGTTTGTACATTTTTATTGCTTTGTAGTAGGTTATGAAGATTCACGCGCGCAACCTCAAGGCTATTGCTGTGTTAACATATACAAATATTAACCCAACACATGTTTAAGCTATTAGATATTCTATATACATTGTGAATCTGCTCTTTATTGGAAAATGATCAGGGTATACTAACGCTGTGTAATTTATATGGGCGTTGAAATGTGTCTGCTTTGTTTGTACCTTAGATTAAAAGGTTTCTCCACAGTCTAGCCATTCCGAAGTAAGCCTTTTTGAGAAAACCTCTATTGAGACATTGGTTAATGTAGTATTGTATGTAGTTTTATATGTACCGGAAAGTGAACCAATAATATTTCTTTTTAAAATGTATGTTTTATTTTATAGGGTTTGCCAAAACTAAATGAATATCTAGCGGCTGCCAATGTAATTCAAGACAAGGTATAAAGTTGAGATTCATTCATAACGTATATTGCAGTAGACACTTGCATACAAAACATGTAACCATATATTACAATGTCAATACATATAACCTGTGTACCTACTGATATGCTAGTTGCGTTTTTTTCAATTCCATGCAAGTTTTCACTTCATTAAGTGTTTAACACTTCGTTTTACTTATTGAATACCATAACGATAATTTGTAAAAAGCCTTTCCTCTACAGGATCTGACCGGACGATTGGTTAAAAATGACCTAAATCCAGATTTCCTTGAGATGAAGCCAGGAAATGATCTAATGCACCAAGGGTTACAGTGTTTACTTGCTCATTTCCACATTGTAATGTCAAAACTTCAAACAGACTCAACACTTCTTGATCCATTAATAATGTTCACAAACGGAAATCCTACAATACAGGTAAAGAAAAACACGTAACACTCTTTGTGCATATGTTTGCGATGCCAATAAATTAAAAATACATGTGTGATATTAAAGGGTGTATACCGCCACTGTGATAACATAAATTTATTCAATTATTTATTTTGTATATGTTAAATATACAATTATACATTCTGTTTTAACCTAGTGTTCCAATAAATGTATTCAAACAAAAAAATGTGAAAGGTGTATGTTCCTTTGTTCGTACATAAGTATGAAAAATCACATTGGTATTTAAACTTTATCATTGGTCAAACAATTCTTAAATTGCTTGAAACAAATGCTTATTATGTTGAATATGTGTTTTGCATGCATACCTGTGTTTTTAAAGTTTAAGGGTAACATTGGAAGGTTAAATGTTATAAACATGTTACCTAAGGTCAGTGGTCAAATATTGTCAATATACAGCTTGCTATTGAATTTTGTTATGCGCAAATAACAAAATCACGGTGTATTTGTGTCATTTAGTGTTGGAAGCTGATAATTCCTGCATTGCAACGTAATTGGTTTTGGCGTTTGTGCATTTGATTCGTTCATTTTATAAAATACGTGTATTTTCTAAGTTGAAATAGTGTAATTCATATGGAGACCACTAGCAGGTTCAGTGTTTTATCCAAAAAAATTGAGATATGGCACAATATTTCCAAAAATACGATGTATCAGTTCTTGTAAGGAATCCGGCGTCTCGATATTATATGGACAATGCATTACAAAAGAATAAATAGGTCTTAAATCAAGTCATATCATTGAGACACTTGCATGTTATTTTTTCCAGATAATAGTATTTTCCACAAATGCCACACGTGTTATTTTGACTCACTTTTATGTCATAGCATGTTGTTTCCAACCATGCCACACGTGTTATTTTGACTCAGTTTTATTTCAGAGCATGTTGTTTCCAACCATGCCACACGTGTTATTTTGACTCACTTTTATTTTCAGAGCATGTTGTTGCCAACCGTGCCACACGTGTTATTTTGAATCACTTTTATTTCAGAGCATTTTGTTGCCAACCATGACACACGTGTTATTATGACTCACTTTTATTCCAGAGCATGTTGTTGCCAACCATGCCACAGGACGATCTGGAAGAGATCCAAGCTGCTGTCCTCGCAAATCGAGGAGGCGACAACCCTGTTTTCTATCGTGAGTACATTTTGCATCTGGTGTTTTGTTGTCAATGGGGTGAACTATTTTACTGTGCACATGAATATGTAAATAATTGATAAATTAATTAATATGGATGTGGAAGATAAAAAGTATTGGAATTAGTTATTAACTGCGCATTACCTTCGAAAGCTACAAGTGACAGATCATGCATCAAGCTGACATTTCTTATATTTTGTAAATAGTGCTTAACTGTTTTTACACAACACTGGAAATAAATCTTATTTATTTGACCCAACGGGCAAAGATAAGTCATGCTGTATGAGTATCAATATACATATTCTTGTTTATCTAAACATAACATGTTTTTGTAATTGTTTTCTAGGTTGTCCGAATGGTCATCCTTACTACATAGGCGACGTAAGTATATGTACTATGTTGTCTTGCTTGTTCAGTTGTGATGCGTGGTCATAAAAAAAACAATCGCTCCCTGACATGAAATGTAGTTATCATAGTAATTATTATGCGATACCAATGCATATATGCTCAAATATTGTTTGTAGTGTGGTCGGCCTTACGTGGTTGGAAACTGTCCTGAGTGTCGCCAGCAGATCGGCGGGACCAGTCATCAGGCTTTACAAGGAAATGTTGTTAACGCAAGGTATGTTTGTGAAATGAATTGATCATCCGATCTGAGAAATCTAGCTTATTTGATTATCTATCACAGAAATATATGTACTTAGGTATGATCTTTGATTTATATAAAATGTGGTTTGATCTGTCGTATTGGGCAGGAAAATTCGAATAGCAAAATAGTGATGCGAAACAATGAATGAAATATATCTTCATTGATATTTATTTCAGAGGTGATTCAACACAGACCGGACACATACTGGGTCGAGCCATTCGAGACGGAGTTATGAGACCTGAACGGGACTTGAATCCTACCTATTGTACAGCTACAAGACTGTTCCTCCACATGGCCATGTATCTTGGTCCTGTTCAACAGGTTAGTATTTATGTGTGATTGATTTTCAAACATATTCATATTTTAATTAAATAAATATGGAACAGACTATCGAATTTAAATTATTTGCTCTAAAATGTAGGAGTGGTAAAATCAGTGCCAACCCTGATGGATTTATTTGATTTAAATATTGACATATTATTGATGTTCATGTACAAGTAAATCCTATTTTATCCTGATACATATTTTAAATTGTATGGGGATCGATATGTGCAGTTGTATATTTCACAGGTGAACACTGTTATAAACCCTGATCTTGAAGATAATCAGGTACCCGGTTTTTTGTTGGATCACATCAGAAGTAACATAAACGATTTACAACGAGCTCTTGGACGAAGCGGAGACGATGTCCTTCTACTCATGCACATTGCGATAAACATTATGATGAGGAAGAAAGGTACTATATTTAATGCGATAACTGTTTATCTTATGTGTGTTTATAACTACTTTTGTTGGTTGAGCTCTGGCATCGTGAATTGGAATCAGAGCGTTGTTTCCTAACTTAATTGGGTATTCATGATGAAATCATGTATATGATTTTTGTACCATACATGTGATGTAAATAGACTGATCCCGGAAAAGCACGATTTTAGAAAAACCCACTAATCACCCCGGTACAAACAACGCTGGTCCATTATATCAACCAATGGTAGCTTCCTTTAAATACTAACGGTTGATACGGTGTGTGATTTTGAAAGGATTATAAATGGGTCGTGTTTATTTGTACCAGCAGATTAGTGGGTTTTTCCAAAAACATGCTTTTCCGGGATACATATATTGAGCCTTTAGTTACTGACTTAAGTAGATGTGCAGTTAATTTTAACAAAGCATAGACAGGCTTATCTTGCCCAAGTTAAATGCCAGCCATGAATATTTTTAACAAACAATCAAACAACAAATAGTACTGGAAAAATAGAAAATCAATAGTTGATTCTTCTTCAAAACCCACAGTGAACTGGGGTATTCGCGAGTATGTCTACCATATGAAGCGTGGGCGAACTAGCTGGAAAAAAATATTTTTCATAAATTTTGATGCCTAGCGATCATTTAAGCGGGCAAATGTGAATATGAAAAAGCGAACAGACATTGGTAAATGTAAAATAAAAAGAACACCGCCTGCATTGAAATTGCTAGCCTAAAATCCCATCTTCAATTACGAATTATAATTGATTTGATTTAATGTTGGTCCTTGCGCTGTAGTCGTAGTATTGCAAACAAACACGTGACGTCAAAATAATGTTCTTAGATCTTAGTGTCAAGTCAGTCATCGTTGTATAGTAAATTTAGTATGAGTTAAATCAGGTACATGGTATTAGTGAAATACAAGTACCAATACAATTTTACTTACGTTTTCTTTATATTTGACGACCATAAAATGCATATAAGATATCAAATGTTATAAAAAAGGATAAAAATAAAATTCATACGTTTTGAACAAACCACAACAACATCAATGTGATATATGTTTTATTTAGAGATAAATAAACTAAATTTTCATCAGAAACATGTCATAATTTTAAATGAATGGAGGAGGCCGAATCCATAAGATTTTATAAAACGACAGGAAAGAAAGATAAGTGTATTTGTTGAAAATTGTTGTTGTATGTAATTTTTAAAAGGGCAAATTTTTTTTTCAAGAAACAAGGGTATTACAATCAGTAGCCAGATTGTCCTCGAAAGCTGATCGAAAAGCATGGGAAGCTGAGTTTTCTGCCCAAATTCTACACGACGTTCTTGGGGTATGTTGCTTTTTTGGGAGATACTGTTTACGCATTGTGTTTTAGTAAACAGAAATATGCATGTAATTTGTTCTGAGTTTGTAAATTGTTTTAACGCAATTCAAGCATTTCATGTAATTTTCTTCAGAATGTGGATGCTTTGCTAAGAAACTGGAATTATCGTCTTTCAACAGACCAAAGATTGGGTGAGTCTATTTAAACTTACGAAACACCATTCGTGTTTAATGTGGATTTATGTTGGCGAGTCACTAAATAAGGATTTAAGTCAAAGCCTACACATAATCTGTAAGAACGGACCATACATTCTAGGAGACAATGTTTTTAAAATTTGCCCTATTGTAGCGCTTTCCTCATTGTTAACCAGGTTTTCCGAAGGAAAAAACTAGTTATTCGATTGGCGAATGTCGGCGGGCGGGTGGAACAAACTTGTCCGGGCCATAACTATGTCGTTCATTTTGAGATTTTAAAATCATTTGGCACGTTTGTTCACCATAACTGGACGGTGTGTCATGCGAAAAAATTACGTCGATATCTGCAACGTCAAGGTCACAATTTGAGTTCAAAGATCAAAAAAGGCCATACATGATCTTGTCCGGGTCATGACTATGTCATTCATTGTGAGATTTTCATATTATTTGGTACATTTATTCACAATCATTGGACGGTGTGTCATGCGAAAGAATAAAGTCGATATATCCAAGGTCAAGGTCGCCACGACTGAAAATAGATTGAATTTGACACAAAGGGGGATTACTAGGAACAATTAGTAACAATGCACATTTAGAAATTTTTCCTGTATCAAACTTTTTTCAAATTGAAGTCAAGGTCGCCACGACTAAAAATAGACTGAATTTGACACAAGGGGACTAACTAGGAAAAATCAGTAACAATGCAGATTTTGAATTTTCTCCCTTTATCAGACTTTTTTTTCAAATTGAAAACCTGGTTTTGTGACACTTTTGCCCCTTGTATTATATTACGAATTGCCTAAACGTTCACTAATAAGTATACATTATTTTATCGGACATTATGTGTAAGTAAATTGCATATTGCATGCATTATTCATTGATAGGGGCTGATCCTTTGATGTGCCTCATATACGAAACCGATAGTAACCAAGAACTCGAGGACGCCAACCAGCTGTTAAACATTCCAAGAATGTGGAGATTCCGAACACCAATTACAATAGAGCACATGCGCCAGACCCTCGAGTCCAAAGGTCAAGATTGGACCAAGACAAAGCAACCTCTTGTCCTTCAGCGCTTCATGAATGAAGTACAGTTTATCTAAATAACATTCTTGATAACGAATGTGCTACTCAGATTGATTTTTTTTAAATTACAATTATCGCCGAACTATCATTCCTTTAAAAGACATATGGGACGATTTTCTGATAATTAGGCACAGCTCTGTGTAAAATAATGCTTGGATGATCATGTGTGGTAATTTACAATGGAAAGAAATAATGAGGTATGATACTCAAGTTGTATTTCTCCCAATTTGTATTAACTTTTTATTTTTTAAACAGATTTTCATCGGGATTTCACATTATTTAAATAACAAGTATTACTAAAGAGTTGAAAACGTGGTTTTATGGCGTGGCCATGTTAATGTATCATGTCCCTGCCACAGACTGATGCCAAACGTCGATCTTTCGGTGATTTTTGTTCAGTTTTGTTAATACAAATTGAACTTTGATACTTCATTGATATTTTCGATCAACAAACCAACACCACTCGTGTATACCTTGGCATTGACATTATTGACCATTAATAATGAAAATGCTTCAATTGCGGCGGCATCTGCGTTAATCGAATGCGTTCATCGTGCATATACTGAAATTAAAGATGAATGAGTTACGTGGATCTACGTGTTAAAAAAGGAATTAATGGGGTTAATCAGATTATGTCATATAATCATGTATCTGATACATTAAAGTAAGAATGTCGTGACATTTTTTGTAAAATGTATCATTTTAAAAGTACGTGGAGTGGTCAATGCTTACATTTAAATTATATTCTGAAGCAATCCAAACAAAAAAAAACTGCTAAATGTTTGAATGGTTTATAAAATAAAACGAGCGTCCAAAAAACTTAAGCAATGACAAAAAAAACTTGTCTTCGTAGGACTGCCTGCTGGTTGCCCTCAGATATGTACCAAATATTCTCCGACTTCAACGCGCTCTACTCCAAAAATACCAGAAGAAACTGGACAAAACTGAAGCGAACTCGATCAAAGTAAAAGATTTAAAGAAAGGTTAGTGCATTCTTATTACTGCTTTAGGCAATTGTCTCATAAAATTAACAAATGTTAAAAGTAAGTGTATTTAAGTTTGATTCCGCTGTTGTTCTTGATGAATACATAAATAATATATAAGCATATTAATGTGCAAAACGCTGTAGTACCGCTGATATTTTTCCAATAGAAAATTAATGCATGGACTGCTGATAACAATTTGAAATGAATTTTTTTAATAAATTACGAGTATTTAATCATGTGAATTAAAGTGAATTTTTTAAGTAAAAGGCGAATCTATTAACAACATATAATATGTAAAATCCACTTTCAGAGCGCTTAGTTGGTCTTGAAACTGAACGATGGATAAATGATTTCGCTTGTGCGTGGGAGATTACAAGGAAAACCCTGGAACAATACGGTAATGCGCTTTATGTTTACATTGTTCTAACATTTACTTATTTTATGTCAAGAGCAATCATATAAATAGGTTTTCTAGGGTGTTTTTCCGATCTTTCATTTAACAACGATTTTGATGCTCAGGATTGAAAGCCCCACGAGTTGGAGGCATGGAGCATTGCGCTTGGCCGAAAGTCCGTACGTCACGGCGCTTGTGTCTTTAACTACCTTTGAAGTACTTGATAGATCTCGCTCAAACTTTATTAGTTGAACAACCTTAAAATTGATATGATCGAAGAGTAAAGACTTTTGTTGTAACGAGATTTGGCCGAATTATTTCCATTTGTTTTACCACTATATAATAGAATTTAATCAAAGAGTTGTGTGTGTTTAACTCCTCTTTAACTACTGTTTGAATCTCGCTGAAGCTTTCTCATGACCGACATGGATAGATGATCATGAAGAAATTACTTTTGACTGCGACCAGTTATTGCGGAATTATAGCTCCTTGTCTTATTTCGTTGATTTTGAAGTTTCCACACTTGTGTTGTGTGTGTGTGTGGGGGGGGGGGGGGGGTCAATGTATGTGACACATTCCTAGTTTAGTGTTACTCGATTTTCAATCACATAAAGTATATGCTTGTGTCATTTGGAACCAAGAGTTGTGTTTGAAGTTAATGAGTTATCGATATTTGCAGATTGTGTCCAATCTTTAGCATTTATGAAGAAGATGTTTGATAAAATCCGTTTTTGATTATGAAGGAAACATGTTAAGTGATTTTTATTCACGTTTAATATTTCAGGTTGCCCTACCGAGTTTGGACGTATGTATGTTCCGAAAGAGTTTTGCAACCAGAGCATACTTGATGACACACCACTGGCAGTTTTCCTTCCGTCAACTAGTGGTCCTGGGCTGTGTTCGTATACCATGCTGGATTTTCTCTTCCGGAAACAGAATGGATTCTTAGATAGCTACATTCGGGAATCCGGAAGGTTTGCACGTAAATTTGTTCAGCTGACCTGTTCTTCGTTGTCAACATTTACCTTGCTATTCGTTGTCAACATTTACCTTGCTAACAATCGAAAGAGCCTAATGTATCTTCAGATCATGATAAAACATTGTTGGACTATTCGGCTCAGCGATATGTCTGACAGGTCATGTGGGGTTAAATACTTGGTCACAGTGAAACTGAAGAAAAAGCTTGTGAACACTATTAGATTCAAATGTTTTCAATCGTGGATTTGATTTACATTCTTAATTTTATGAATTATTGTTTCTTTTTTATATCCTTTCTTTTTATGCCTCCGAAGGGTGGCATATAGTTTTTGAACTGTCCGTCAGTCCGTCCGTCTGTCTGTCTGTCCGTCCGCCAGTCAGTCTTTCCGTCCGTCCGAAATCTTTAACATTGGTCATAACTTTTGCAATTCTGAAGATAGCAACTTGATATTTGGCATTCATGGAGCGGCACATTTTGAGTGGTGAAAGGTCAAGGTCATCCTTATCGTCAAATGTCAAATTTATGGCTTCAAAGCGGCGCAGAAGGGGGCGTTGTGTTTCTGACAAACACATCTCTTGTTATGCATTCATTCTGCGTAAGTTGGCCGACTTAATAAGCACACAAATAATTGCTTATGTATACACACAGGAAAGACACGAAACCTCCTTCCATCAAACCAATGGCCGTAACATCAGCCCATCTGATCAGCTACAGCCATGAACAAGACCTCATGCCCCTGGTGTTGGCCAACTGTCACTACTCCTTCGAGATGGGAGTCGGGACCAAGATTGAGTATGACTTTGCTGGCATGGAAAAACAGCTTATGGACAGGCTTCTTTACTCAAAGTCAATGATAGAATTTGACCGTTTTTTGGAGGTAAATGTCGTACATGTTTTACTGCATCCACATTTTTTTTATTGTTTAAGATTGAGGAAGGTCTACGTCATAAAATTAATTAAAATTAAATATATTTAGACGTTCATACATTGTGTTCGTTCAAAGTATTATCATAATTAAAAAGTATAAAGTTAACAATCATATTCCTTAAGTATTACAAGCATTCTTATGATTTAATTCAAAAAGGATGTTGGTTACTTTAAAATATCTACACAGCCTTTTGGGGAATAACAATAAAGGACACGGAGGACACAATAGTTTAATTGGACTTTGCAGTTAGAATTCTGAGATGCAGATTTGTATGCTCACCGAAATAAAATTTCGGCGGAGCATATAGTTGCCAGTTTGTCCTTCCTCCTTCCTTACTTCTTTCCGTCACTCTTTTGTTACCGTTTCTCATAGCGCCTTCAATACTTTACCGATCTCTTTGATATTTGGCATGTAGGTACCTTGCATGGACCTCTACCTTTGATGAGGTTTGAGGTCACTGGGTTCAAGGTCAAGGTTACCGAGGCTAATAATAGATTTTCCGTCACGCTTTTGTTACAGTTTCTCAAATGGCCTTCACTACTTTACGGATCTCTTTCATATTTGGCATGTAGGTACCTTGCATGGACCTCTACCTTTTGATGAGGTTTGAGGTCACTGGGTTCAAGGTTAAGGTCACCGAGGCCTAATAATAGATTTTCTGTCACGCTTTTGTTACAGTTTCTCATAGGGCCTTCACTACTTTACTGATCTCTTTCATATTTGGCATGTAGGTACCTTGCATGGACCTCTACGTTTTGATGATGTTTGAGGTCACTGGGTTCAAGGTCAAGGTCACCGAGGCTAATAATAGATTTTCCGTCACGCTTTTGTTACAGTTTCTCATAGGGCCTTCACTACTTTACCGATCTCTTTCATATTTGGCATGAAGGTACCTTTGCATGGACCTCTACCTTTTGATGAGGTTTGAGGTCACTGGGTTAAAGGTCAAGGCCACCGAGGCTAATAATATATTTTTCCGTCACACTTTTGTTACAGTTTTTCATAGCGCCTTCAATATTTTACTGATCTCTTACATATTTTGCATGTAGGTACCTTACATAGACCTCTACCTTTTGATGACGCTTGATGTCATTTTGGGTCAAGGTCACCGAGGCTAATAGATTTTTTTTAGGTGGTTATTAACACATAGATTGACAAAGCGCATCATCGGGGAGCATCCATCGTTTTCAACGATACTTGTTTTTATATATTTTTAGCTCACCTGTCACGAAGTGACATGGTGAGCTTATGTGACCGTGTGATGTCCGGCGTCCGCTGTGCGTGTGTGCGTGCGTGTGTTCGTCAACAATTTGTTTGTGTTGACAGTAGAGGTCACAGTTTTCATCCAATCTTAATAAAATTTGGTCAGAATGTTTATCTTTATGAAATCTGGGTTGGGATTGTACTTGGGTCATCTGGGGTCAAAAACTAGGTCACTTGGTCGAATAATAGGAAAACCTTGTAAAAACCTTGTGTAGACAATATAGGTCACAGTTTTCATCCAATCTTTATGAAATTTGGTCAGAATGTTTATCTTGATGAAATCTGGGTTGGGATTGTATTTGGGTCATCTGGGGTCAAAAACTAGGTCATTAGGTCAAATAATAGAAAAACCTTGTGTAGACAATAGAGGTCATAGTTTTCATCTGATCTTAATTAAATATGGTCAGAATGTGTATCCTGATAATAACTGATTTTGAATCGTTACAGGGCTCTCGCTGCCGTTCGCCAGATTCGCCAATGGCGAAAATTTAGCAAATTCAGCGAATGAAATAATCGTTTGGCGAAAACGTTCGGCGAACGATTTTTTCCTGACAAATGCCGTCCCAGATAATAAACTCTTTCAGCTGTTGACTGTGATTCAATACATCGCGGTGTTATTGACCCGAAACATTGATACGCAGTCGGCATTAACACCGGTCAGAACCGGTCATCGAGACAAAGGAAAATGACAAGTGTGAAAACAAAACAATGATGTAATCGTACATCTTATCGGCTTAAATAAACAATTACATCTGATTAAAGATTAAAGATTGCTGCCAATTTCAATCAATTTGAGTAAAAGCCGTTAGATACTTTGTCACACAATGAACGTAAGTCAAGAAGTTGATAATTGATTTTAATTTCGAGAAGTTCGTAATGTTTGTAATGATTAAAGGCTAAATGTGTTACAATTGTGAATGACGATAGATGAAAGGGTGTAAAAACCCTTGACATTTTCGGCGAAATTGTCGGAAATTGCGACTGCCATTATGGCGACCATAGGCAATAAGCGTCCTTTGGACTCTGACAAATTTAATGAAACGGTCTAAAAAAAATCAAATCTGATAGTAGATCATTCAAAGATGTTTGGCTTTCGGAATTCAAGTGGTTAGACTATAATGCAAAATAAAAAACGATGTATTGCAAAATATGCATACAGTTTCAAAAATCAAATGCATTCACTTTGGGTGTAGTATGTTAGGGAAACGATTCGTATATGGGTCATCTGGGGTCAAAAATTAGGTCACCGGGCCAATGCTAGTAAAACCTTGTGTAGATGAAAGAGGTCACAGTTTTCATCACGTCTTAATGAAATTTTGTCAGAATGTATTAATTAATGAAATATGGCTTGGGATTGTGTATGGGCTGATAAAATTTAAGTTGATGTGGCAAGGTTGGTCAGGTGAGCGATTCAGGGCCATCATGGCCCTCATGTTTATTATTATCGGTATGTGAATTTTACTTCACTTTTTTAGCAACATTATTATGAAAGCCAATGTGGCGGCAAGAATAGAGAAATTAACGGTTTTAGATATTATGAACACCCTTTCGTGCTATAGTGTAGCATATATATTCACAAGTAATTGACATTTTACAGATCGATCAGATGATCTACAGGACTGAGGTTACGAATCAAACCGTTTTTATGAAGCTTGCAGAGAGGATTCCGCAGGTAATATGAAATTTATGTATTAATTTACTTAATTCTTAATCGCTGTGTATTGCATTTATCAAAAATCAACATTTTATGTATGGAAATTACATATCTAATGGATTTCACGAAACCAAATGATAACAGAAACTGTCTGTTTTTTATTTGTCTTCACTTTGTAACGTATGACATTCAAACTAAGAGTCATCGTTTCATATGCTATGAAATTACAAAAGTAATACCCCGATCTTGACTTAATTTTAGCCTAGTTATTGTTGATGAAGACTTTCAGCACATACATACATCTCAGTCACTACAATTTTCAGATGTGTAACATTTGGTATATTGAATTGTCTATTGGCACTCTACTAAATTGCATCACATTCTAACCCTGGCTTCATAACTGGACTCACCCAAGGGAAACTATTTAATTAGATTCGTTAATAAAATAAGTAAAATATTTCTTTAATATAAAAGCACAAGACGTTCAGTTTTAATGTTTGGTATGAACATGGTATTGTGGTTCTCCACCAGCCGTAAAACGGAACCCTTGTGTTAAAACTGGCCGCGCCCCACGGACAAGTTTTTTATTGTAACCTTTCTCCACATTACTAAATGCATCGTCGAGAGGGGGGATTCTTAATGTGTTTTACTGTAATGTGTACAACTTAATGTTTCATTTCTTTCGCTAATTGTAGAGTCATTTAAATGGAGCAGTGCGCGCTCAAATATGTGAAGAATTACGACAACTGCCTGACGTGTGCAGATCCCTCGATAACCTGGATATTGCTATCAGCTTTCTAAAAACAACTGGCGGACATCCCTCAGCACAGCTGATCACATTTATGGTTGAGACCCTGCAGATTGAAAATGCCATGTTAAGTCAAAAGGTACAATTTCAATATAATGAACTTCTGAGTAAAATATAATTTACAATTAATGACCAAAATGCATGTACTTAATAGATATGTGTTCAATATATAGAAATGTGTTATTATATGTTTTTGTTTTATCGTTTTTGTTCTTAGCCATCAAATTTTAAGATATGGCAATAACTTAAGTGTTGCTTTCATTGTCTACTTTAAAGGCCCGCCAGTGCTGTGAGCTGCAGCATGCAAGGGCACTGTGGCTTCTGTTGTCATTCCAAAAATCTAAAATGCTGATCGACTATCGACAGAGTACAGAGGTGAGTATATGAACGAGTGACATTATTGCTTCTGTTGTAGATGACAATGGTACCTTGTCAACTATCCAACACTCAAAATAACACTGTATTTGCATACTGCATTTGCTTGCAATAATTTTAATAACTAAATATTTCATTTGTATCAGCTTTAAATGTAAATAAAATCGTTTATTCAACGATCAAGTAAATAATTCATATTAAAACTGGAACTGAGTTTAATTATCTCGATCAATTCGATTGTTAGACTGAAAGTACGTTTGTTTGTTTTGTTTTTGTTCTGTGCCTTTGATAAAATCTATGGTGAGCAATTAATTTCAGGAGGTGTTTGAAACTCTACAAGATGACATGTACGAAGATATGGACGCTGAATTGCAAGCCGGCTTCGTAGACTACATGAACAACCTAAGTGTTGATAAACTTGCGACCATATTGGAAGTAATGCATGAATTCCTGCTACTCAGCGTTTCTATCCGCCAAAATGCTGAAGACGAGGACTTTATTGACACCACCAGATATGTGTACGTAATTAAAAAAGACACTTGGAACATAAAGCTTGTTTGTGGGCTGATCCATCAGCTGGAGTTTCACTTCTTTATATTGAATTGCACAACAGTTTGATGTGTGCTGCGTGGATACAGTAGCGTGTATCCCCGTACACATCCTCGATGTTGTTATATTTTCAGCCTTCAGAGGCTGGTAGCGGTATTGTTATTTTTATTATTTTTAGAAACCTTGTTTAAGACCTTTCTTATACTTAGATTCTTATACATTCTCTGTATTTATAAAGTAAACTTGTATGTTCATCAATTGAGAGTTCTGCAGGTTATACTGAATTTTTACAGACCATTATCTGACAAGCTGCCTTTTACTCTTTTATGTATGTTGACTTGGCATGTGTATTAATGTAACTACAAGATTGGTGGTTTCGCTAAATTATAAAACTATGAACAGATTAATGTACTGTTTGGGCAATCGGTCACTTGCCTTAAATAAAGGACCAACTAATTGTTTATAATAAGAATTCAATACTGCTCCAGCAGCTGAAGTTTCACTTCTTTATATTGATTATATTTAAATGTATTATATTAATGCACATGTCGGTCGGTCGGGTTTAAGTCGGTTGGTCGGTCCGCATACCGTTTCGTTTCCGTGCGTTGTCTGAAGCAAGCTTAGATCGTCCATCAACAAATTGGTTGATGTCAGTACAAGGAGACGTCTTGGTGTTTTGCATGATATATTGAGAACGCTATGATATACCATTTTGAATATCGCTATGATGATTATTCGGGAGGAAAGACACCGCTTGACTGAGTTTAACATGTCAAAAGGCCAGATAACGGGGACGTGGTACATTAAAATTCTCTTCAAATTGCACATATGTACGACTTGCCTGCAAGTCGAGGGCATAAATGTTCAACGAACATTTCTTGTTACACCTCATTGTGTTGTTACAGAAATCAATGTTGTACTCTTTTAGTAAAACTGTACACAAGTGTTTGATATTTTAGCATGCTTGCAGTCATTTGCAAATCGTGGTATTCTACAATATAATTAAACGTTCTGACTTTGGTGGTTTGAAATGTTCTTTAAAAAAAGAAATAACATAAATAGTTTTTTCCCAAATTCAATGTGGTAATGTTTTGGATTTCGATAAATGGTATCCGTGTATTGAAAATAAATTAACACTTTATCATTGCAGATTTATTGATGGCTTGCGGGAGTATATTAACCAGAGTGAATCTGTTTTGGCGATAGAATCTGCAACATTGGAGGACTTCCCGAAGGGCATCTTGTACAAACATGGAGCAAAAGCCTGGGTATTGGCTTATACAACCTTGGCCAGAAAAATAGGGAACCGGAGGCGGTACTGAATAACTATATTTGGAGACTGACTAATACGGATTTCAATAAATGAACTTGATTAACATTTGTTCGAGCAATTGTTGTGTTAGAGATTAGAAACTGTGATATGAAAATTTGATTTATTTTTGTGTTTTTATTTTAATGTTGTTGCAGATACATGTATAACATGTAATCATCACGAAATAGTTTTAATGGACTGTTGCTGTCCAATATTTATCTTGCTTTTCTATTTATTGTTTGTAAAAAAAGTACACATGCCACTTTTTGTTGACACAATATGATTTATCCAATTGTGTGTTGTTATGTATGTAGAACATTATGTCGCAGTTCGTAAATTGACTGTCAATTTTGTGGTAAAATCACAGCCATTTAAGTTACTGCCTGGTTACATGATATAAGCTATTTTTGGTAAATATATACTGATTGCATCACCTGCTTTTCAGTCCAATATAACCCTTTTATTTGATGTGTCCGTTTGATTAAGATTGCAAATATCTTATTCTTATTGTTTTTTCTGCTTTATTAATGTATGTTAGTATTCTGATGTCCATAAATCCAGTTTTGAATGTTAAGGGCGATTTGATTGTTTCAATGTATGTGATGAGTTTAATTGTAAGTTGAATAAGAAACATGTGTCCGTGTTTGACAACATGTTTTCCAAAATCTTTTCCCGTATGATCACTGTATAACATATACACGAATTTTCCATTTAATTGTGTTTGCAAATTTGACAATTTTATAATTTTTATTTAACAGAAGTTTCATGTTAATGAGTAGCGGATGCGTTTCAGACAATTAACCATAGAATTAGCTTTCAACAATAATCAACCTCGTGTTAGCTTCGTGCAGAATTATTGTTCATTGATATGCAATTTCTTATTAGTTTAGATGGTGAGAAAACATTTTAACATTGTTCTATTGTGCAAGGTATAACATGCACGAAATTATGTTTTTGAAAACTCGTTTTGCGTCATGCGCTTTTTCAGTTCCACATCTGCGCACTGGAAGTATTTGGAGGGAAAGTGCGTAAAAGAGTTCGTGTATTGTTTAACTGTGCAATATGCCCATTATTTTTGTTCTTGTTTTCTTCTTATTACTTGAGGATATTTTAAGTTGTACGTTTAATGTTATTGCAATGTTTATTTGAAGTGTTTTTTGGTGTTGAAGGATGTTCATTGGTAAATGTTTTGATAATCTTATGTATGAAATGTATTTTTTTTTATTTAGATACGTTCATGTTCATTAATATGTTACTCATTCTTTAATTGGCATATGCGACACTCATAAATGAATGTTCGTTTGCTGTTAATATAATAAATAACCCGTGTGTATGCAAATGATGCCAAGAATTATATTGTTCAATATGATGCATGTCTATTTTAGCTTGTATCGTATAACAGTGTCGTTTGCAAAAATAGTGTTTTTCCCATGTATTATGGTATGTATCTATTTTCATAAACTTACATTTCCTTTCGTTCTTTAAATTTGCATTACTCTTCAAAGAATCGCGGTATAGCTGTGGTATGAGAAGTTTATTGTTGCTTATCACAGCTGCATACATATGACTTTTCAACATTACATTTTGCTTATAGTTGTGCATAATAACGCGATTGTTTCTGTCGTGAATATTAATGTTTCATTCATTAATCTAATTTTCTAATTTGTACCATATTATACTCGGAACTTAAATCGATAGCAATGTGATATTGCTTGTGAGACAAAATCATTATGACCGTAAACCTTTAATGCATGTTAATGCGATGACTAGCCCACGATTGCTGATACTTTTACCAATGCATTGGCGGCGATGCATAGAGAAGAAAATATATATGATGTCACCCATGTCTATGTTATATTATGATTTTTTTACAGTTGGGTTTGGAACATATAACTTATTTCAGTTAGGTGTATACAATTTGTTTTACTAAGATTGATTCATTTTCCTGTACAGGTATAATTAACCGTAATCTTTAAATGCCGATGATATGCAGCGTTTTAATTTTGTTAATTCAAACGTTATCTTTGCACAAATATGGGCGATAGTTCGCTAAGTAGGTGCTAAGTGAAATACCAGTCATATAGTTGTAATTATTGGTCGAATTTGTTTGCTACATGCTTCATCAAATGTCATGTTTTACACAATGTCTATAATGGAAACTGTGTGACTATTCTTGGTGAATGATTGAACTCGAGTATTTTTTCGAATTTAAAATGTTACGATATAAATCATCAATAAAACGCAGGGGTGTATGTGTATTTAATATGGTTATTTTATTTTTATCCCCTCCGAAGGGTGGCA
Source organism: Dreissena polymorpha (assembly GCF_020536995.1). Lineage (NCBI taxonomy): Eukaryota > Metazoa > Mollusca > Bivalvia > Myida > Dreissenidae > Dreissena > Dreissena polymorpha. The sequence goes on along the minus strand of NC_068366.1, from coordinate 49,760,687 downwards.
TATAGTTTTTGAACTGTCCGTCAGTCCGTCCGTTTGTCAGTCTGTCCGAAAACTTTAACATTGGTCATAACTTTTGCATTATTGATGATAGCAACTTGATATTTGGCATGCATGTGTATCTCGTGGAGCTGAACATTTTGAGAGGTGAAAGGTCAATGTCATCCTTCAAGGTCAAAGGTCAAATATATGGCTTCAAAGCGGCGCAGAGGGAGCATTGTGTTTCTGACAAACACATCTCTTGTTCTTGTCGTTATTACGTAATTTGTCATTCTATGATACCTTTTTATTGTTATTGCGCAACAGTTGATTGTTACAACGCATACATTGCTTACATTTTTAGCCGGATTTTTTTCGAAAAAATCTCGGCTTATAGATTGATGTTGTCGGGCGGGCGGGGGGCGGGCGGGCGGGCGGGGTGGCGGCGTGCTCGAAAATGTTAAAGTTCTTATTTCATGGTATAACTTTGGTATGCTTGGACCTAGAGTCTTCAAACTTGACATGAAGGTTGGCCAGGATTAAAAGATGACCACTGGTCATTTCAAGGTCATTCATTTGAAGGTCAAGGTCACTGTGACCTTCAATATAAAAAATGTTAAAGTTCTTATAACTTTGGTATGCTTGGACCTAGAGTCTTGAAACTTGACATGAAGGTTGGCCATAACTAGTTAGTAACCACTGGTCATTTCAAGGTCATTCATTTGAAGGTCAAGGTCACTGTGACCTTGAATGTAAAAATGTTAAAACTTATTTCATGGTATAACTTTGGTATGCTTGGACCTAGAGTCTTCAAACTTGACATGAAGGTTGGCCAGGATTAACAGATGACCACTGGTCATTTCAAGGTCATTCATTTGAAGGTGATGGTCACTGTGACCTTCAATATAAAAATGTTAAAGTTGTTATAACTTTGGTATGCTTGGACCTAGAGTCTTGAAACTTGACATGAAGGTTGGCCAGAACTAGTAAGTAACCACTGGACATTTCAAGGTCATTCATTTGAAGGTCAAGGTCACTGTGACCTTGAATGTAAAAATGTTGAAGTTGTTATAACTTTGGTATGCTTGGACCTAGAGTCTTGAAACTTGACATGAAGGTTGGCCAGAACTAGTAAGTAACCACTGGACATTTCAAGGTCATTCATTTGAAGGTCAAGGTCACTGTGACCTTGAATGTAAAAATGTTAAAGTTCTTATTTCATGTTATAACTTGGGTATGCTTGTACCTAGAGTCTTCAAACTTGAAATAAAGATTGGCCAGTACTAGAAGATGACCACTGGTCATTTCAATGTCATTCATTTGAAGGTCAAGGTCACTGTGACCTTAAATGTTAAAATGTTAAAATTGTTATAACTTTGGTATGCTTGGACATAGAGTCTTCAAACTTGACATGAAGGTTTGCAAGCACACTTAGATGACCACTGGTCATTTCAAGGTCATTCATTCTAAGGTCAAGGTCACTGTGACCTTGAATGTAAAAATGTTAAAGTTCTTATAACTGGTGTGATAGAAACCTTTTGGAGTGATCATAAGGCTGTCTGGATTTCTGTGTAGGTATGTGAAAGCAAAACAATAAATAGTATTATTTCATCTAAGTTTATTTTCTTACATTTGATAATGAAATTGATGGAAACTTCAAACAATATCTTACTAATTTGCTAATAAAAAAATTGAGATCAAACTTTCCTAATTGTCAATTCAAGTTCATATTTGTGACCTTAAATGTTATTGTTGTTCATGTATATGCATGCATTCAAAACATAACACAAGGTTTGCTCATGCCTTGAAAAGTACTTACATTTCATTTTGACCTTTGAACAATATTTCAGTAATTTAAGTATTGCATTGACAAAAACACGAAAGGTACTTTCCTGTCATTTAAATCAAAAATCCGGCTTCAATGCGGTCATCTCCGACCGCGGAACTCTTGTTCTCTTTTTACGACGAGCTAAATGTTCGCCATGATGACAAGTTTCGCGCAAAATCAATGGATACACAAAAAATACACGCGCGATTATCAAGACATTGACACGCAAATAAGTTATGGATTTCTAAATGATCGAAGAGATTGAAGAAATTTTCGAATGCTCACTTAAATCTGCGACTAATCGAGAGCTTGGGTTTGTATGGCCCAGGAACTACATCGCGTTATGTTAAACATTCAGTTGATTGTTACAACGCATACATTGCTTACATTTTTCTCTTTTTTCGACGAGCTAAATGTTCGCCATGATGACAAGTTTCGCGCAAAATCAATGGATACACAAAAAATACACGCGAGATTATTAAGACATTGACACGCAAATAAGTTATGGATTTCTAAATGATCGAAGAGATTGAAGAAATGTTCGAATGCTCACTTAAATCTGAGACTAATCGAGAGCTTGGGTTTGTATGGCCCAGGAACTACATCGCGTTATGTTAAACCTTCATTTACGCTCAGTACAAGACATGCTTCTTCCATATACAAGTTACATTTATAAAAAAATAAAATAAATATATATGCATGTGTTCGCGTTAATCTTATTATTAATCTTTTAATTGTATCCCGATTGCTTCGACGAAAGCTGTATGCGTTTTAGAAATTTATGATTCCGTATCCTGGTAATAATCAGTACTTCGTATATTTAGAGACGATTCTTAAAATGCTCCCAGACAATGAAGCCTAGACATCCTTATGGTAACGCGGATATTCCATTTCTATATCGGTTACCCGTCAATGTTGATATTCGCACTACCTGTTGTTTGTGTGTAAGTAGCAATGCCAACGGCTTCGTGTATAAGTATTGTGTATGTACATGCATGTGACTAAGTGTGTGGTATTCTCATTGATGTTATGAGCGTTTTTGCGAACCAGTAAGCATTCCTGTAAATGAATACGTATTTTGTTGAGTTCAGCTGTTCATTGATAAAGTTTAGAAAATGTATTCGGAAAAATCTTTTGATTTAAAAGTTCAATGACATAAGACGGTATGCATAAATTAATTGCATCGCATACAATCATATACACTAATAACAATAAGACTATAAACATTAAAAATATAAAACGACTTACTGCAAATGTACACCTGTTAATAGTCGACTAAATATCGTGATGGAAACATAATTCCACTAGTATATGACAACCAAATGTAAAGATGTGTTGACGACAAAGCTGTGCGCAAAGCGTTAGGCTTCCGTTGTCATGACGCAAATCCAATTAGGTGATGTCGACAGAGCACAGACATGAGTTACTAAACGAGAATACCTATTGTTTGCGGTATACATATCAACGGTTTTGTTTCAACACTATTGGACTATTGTACACTTCGATTTTGAATTATAGTTAGGTCTGGGGTACCTTTTTGTGTCGTTCTCAATATTTTCATTGAAACGACATCTGTTTTACTGCTGGGCAGATTGTCACAGATCTAATACACTAAAAACTGATATTCAGCTGCACCAGCAGGAGAGACGCCTTATTGTTATATTCGGTTATTTATTTATGGCAAAAAACAAAACAAATACAATACTTAACAGGAATGGTTCATGGATGATTCTCTGTCGAAGTTGTTTTTCTGTTAAACACATCGGGTATGCTGCATATTTGGGTATCCGGAGTTGAAAAAACTATATGCACAAAATCTTTTCCGAAACCGCAAGGGTCGCACGTTTTAAAATACGAGGTTACATGATTAATATTAAAGTTTGATAACGTGTTATGTAAGACCCAATGCCAAGATCTTTTATATTTAGTATATGATATTAAAAATTGGTCCGTACACAGTTTTTCAACTCCATGTACGAGGGTGTAAAACTGGACACGTCCGTGGAGCATTTGTTTTATAAACTCACCTGAGCACAGAGTGCTCCAGGTGAGCTGTTGTGGCATCCATGATGTTTGGTGTACTTTGTGCGATGTGTGGTTTGCGTCATACACTTTAAGAGCGTTACCATTCTAAAGGTCACATTAGTTTAACCAATCTTGATAAAACTTGGTCAGAATCTGAATTTGTACATTATCTAGATCATATTTTGGTCACGATCGTCCAAAAACAAGGTAAAATCTTAGACAAACCATCTAACAATATAGAGTCTACATTATGATCAATCTGGATGAAACTTGGCCAGAATGTTTATCTGTACATTTGAGTGACTTCGTTCGAATCTCTTGATCACGTGCGTCCAAAAACTAAGACAACGCTTATGTATATTGACTATAGGATTGACCCAATTAGTTCCATTCGACTACGATGAAATTCGTGATAGTCCAGTTAACTTGTTTCTGTTTTATAATCCTTTGAAAGAGGATGGCATATCAGTTGTACGGTACGTCTATCCGTATGTGCTGTCCCAGCCATAACTTGATTAATTTTCAAATAACTGCGCATGTCCATCATCATAAGACGACCTTTCGAGAGTAACACGTGTCTTCCTACTTCAAATGTCAAAATTAGACTTAATGGTTGAAGGTTAAATTGGGTTACAATTCTTTTTTCAGCCTTTTTTTACGTAAAAATCATATTGGTCTTAAAATAGCGTGAACATATCTGTCTCAGCCATATATTGTCCAGATATTTATGGATTTGTATTTTGAGATAACAAATGCGATTGATCCTAAGATGACGTTTAACGTGTTACGTTCGTCTCTCGAGCTCCAACGTCAAGCTCACATTTCATAAATGTATTAAACAGCTTATTTGGACTGTAACACTGATTTCTCAAGCTTTTTTAAGAAAACTTATATTTAATGATAACGATGAGGACGTTTGCTTTAAAGCATATTTTCCAGGCTGAAACTTTTTTCATTTACTATTCAATTATCATATAAATTAATTCAAATGATTATAATGAAGAGACTGAATGTAGTGTATTAACTGTCTTATTACCCCATAGGTTAAGGTCACACTGCGAAGTAAGTCACTTTGATACGGCCATGAACAGCTTGTTTGTTACTTTATCGGAGATTTGAGACAAAAGCGGAATGTGGAATCATCTGTGCCCTATGGACACATTTCTTGTTCATTTAGGTCTACCCTATGGTTCTCTTATGTAGTTCGTATCCTTGGTAAGGTTAAGTCTTCAACAATTGGTGCCTATAGCAGAAGTTAGCGCTTAAAGGCCACCATGGCATTATTGTGCTGACAAATATAGCAAAATAACCAACATAGTAAACTTTTGTGAAAACACAAGGCTAAGAGGTCGTTTATTTGTTATGCAATTATAATTGAAATCTTTCAAAAGCCTTAAAGGGGTCTTTTCACAGATTTTGGCATGTTTTGAAGTTTGTCATTAAATGCTTTATATTGATAAATGTAAAAATTGGATCTAAAATTCTCCAGTAAAAAAAAATCAAGAATACAATTTAAAAAAGAAAACAAGGTTACCCTCAGGAGGGCCCGAACCACTGACCCATGGAGTCCTGGAGTAAAATGTCTCCCATTTAGACCTCTCGGCCATCCTTTCTTATACAATGACGGGTGCATTTTATACTCTATATAACCAATCCTCGTAGTTTCACAAAATATAACGACAACAACCGAGCTCTCCAAATTATTTATTAGTTTCGCGTTGCAACGCTTTAATTTTCAGGTTTTTATATCGTCAAAAGATGCATATAATGGCTATTTTAGGGCATGGTAAATGTTCAGTATTACTGTTTCCTCACAAATATCATAACTGAAACGAACATTTGCGAATCTGAAACAACTTTTTTTCAATTGTGTCAATTTACCCAAACGTGAAAAGGCCCCGTTAAGTTAAGTTTGAACGTTAAGTGCTTCGTTTGATTGTAGAACAATTAGACTGTAGGTTTCCCGTTGATTTCAATATTTGATATTTTGTCTATCGTGTATATCTTCAATAACATAATTCGTGGTTATGAATGTATGTTCATGAATATTTATTGAATGTGGTGGAGATAATGCAAATACAATGAACGAAATCATGTGTCGTTATTTTTACTAATCATTGATAGTACTGATTTAACAAGCATGTATTATTTAACTGTTTTTGATTGTATGCCCCCGAAGGGTTGCATATAGTTTTTGAACTGTCCGCCCGAGTTCGTCAGTCAGTCTTTCCGTCCGAAAACTTTAACATCGGTCATAGTTTTTGCAATATTGAAGGTAGTAACTTGATATTTAGCATGCATGTGTATCTAATGGAGTGCTGAAAGATCAAGGTAAAGGTCATCCTTCAAGGTCAAAGGTCAAGTATATGGCTTCAAAGCGGCGAAAAAGGTGGCATTGTGTCTCTGACAAACACATCTCTTGTTTATGAGAGATGTTGTTGAGCAATGTGGCGTTCAATAATTGTATAAAAGTTGTTCTTATAGATAGATATCTATGTAACCTTAACATATACTAACATGAAATTACACACATGTCCTCTGGATTATTATATCAGATCGCTGACATTGCATATACCTTGTAAAATTAAAAATTGGCATTTCTCATACAGTTTGATCTACTTAAGATAGTCCATCAACACTACACACATGCCGCTATGGACTTGATTTAAGGTTAGTTTCGTTTGACCGTAATTGTAGCAGAACCCATTCGAACCTAGAGATGTATCGTTAAGGTAAGTGTGAAACAAAACCATATATGTGTCATTACTACAAGTATTTGAATGAAACTTATCACATTTCTTAATGCGATAATAATTAAGACCAATAACTCGCACCTTATCTGGATAATGCATTCGTACATTGGAAACAAATTGCTTAATGTTTGAGTGCATGGACTGCATATTGCCGACTATTGCCCATGGTTGTGGCTTACCGTTTGACAGCATAATGCCCCTTTTATACTTGCAAATTAAGGTTCAGGTTTGCGCGCAACAAGTACGTTACGCTGTATCTTCAACAGATTCAAAAGATACTCATTTATTTGATAGTTTACAATTGTCTGTTCAATGTAAAACACGCATTCGGGGTCATACGGTCATATACCTACGCTGATTTCGCTGTAAACAGCGTTTTAGTGTAATGTTCCACCCTTGTTGTACTAATATAAATACCGTAAACTACGTTCTGCTTAATGGTTAATCATGAAGTATTCCGACCCTGAATATTTGGTGGCGGCAAACGTCACAAAAGAAGCGTATTGAATTGGTTTGCAAGAGAGGTGGTGTTTAATTTATTATTAAATCTAGAACACACAAATGAATTTCGAACAATGCGATCGGCAAAATGCCTAACACTTTTGATTTCGTACTTGCCTGTCCACTTGTATTTGTTTGTATAACCTTGGTAGTACCTTTTTTACATGGAAATGTTATGCCATTGAGTACAGTTACGTGTAAATTATTTCAGGAAGTTATTTTGCACCTATGTGCCAAACCTGTATGAAAAAATATTAATCAGACTCAGCAATTATTTTCCCCAGACCATGCACATAATTGTTTGTGTGTGCCAAAATGCAATAGTAATCATCAAATATACGAACATTGCAAGCACACTTTGCAAAATTTTCAGAACACGGAACACAAACAAGTTTAAACATGGTGAATAGGTAAAGTAATATCATTGTTTGCCAATAATTGCATACTTATGAAAAGATATTCATGAAAGGGGCCTTTATACAGATTTTGGCATGTATTGACGTTTGCCATTAGATGGTTTAAATTGTTAAATATACTAAACAGCTCCAGTAAAAAAACAAGAATAAAATTAAAAAAAGAAAAAAGTAACCCTCAACTAGGCTCGAACCACCGACCCCTGGAGTAAAAGTATATCGCTTAGACCACACGGCCATCCGTGCTCATACAACGAGCAAGTAAGGACTTAATGCATACTTTGTCAGGGGCGTAGCTAGATGAAAATGAAGTGTACGCAACGTCCAATTTCTACGGCACTGGCGAGGTGCGAAACGCAAAGACGGGGGAGGGTGTGGGATGAGGTAATCCCCCTCTCACATTGGGGTATGAGGGATCTTTCTTAAAAAAATGAAGACGCATTTCGGTTGCTTTGTACTCGTGTTTTATTACAATATTTTGAAGTCGCCGAGACCCAGTCAGAGTTCTTTCATTTATTGATTGGACAAAACGCCATTTTCAACAGTATTTCAGTTTATTGCGGCGGTCTGTTTAACTGATATCTCTTTGGGTACTATACGACAATATTTTTAAGCATTGGGCCGCTTTCCCCCACAAGAGCAGTGACGACTGAGCAATAAATAATGACAAAAAAAGTCGGAAAGAAAGATTACCCAGCCGGAAACTCGATCTTCCGTACACTTGTTTACAATCGGTTAAAAATAGGGTATTGCTACCGTCTGAGCTATTGTGTCAAAATTTTAATGACGACTCGAACGCAACATATAAATCGCACCATCAATAAGATATTTGAATATGTTATATTGTGGACATTTATTTTAAACAATTGTGTTCTCCCAAAAACAATATTACCTAGTATGAAAAACTTAGAAAACATTGTCGAAAAGGAGCGCCGTACTGTTTTGACAATTGGTCACTTGTCATAAATAAAGAACCACGAAATTATGTATAATAAAAACGCAATAATGCTGGAGCAGCTGGGGTTTCACTTCAAGTTAAAAAAATATTCAAAATTAGATACATAATGACCAATATCCCCAGTTATGATTTCTGATTATTCTTCATGAATCATAAACCTACGTGCTGATCATTCGCATTTACATCGGTATTAGGTGATTATAGTTCAATATGCATAATATTTTAGTATATACACATTGAGAGGACTAAATTTCACGCGCTAAATTCATGAGTAACTTACCAAGGATTTCTTGCTCATCGTATATATGTAAATATTGTCATTTGTATAAAGAGCAAAGTGATGTATTTTCTGTTCTAATTATTCATTAATTATTGCAGTTTCAAAAGGGTAATTCACTATTTCATTTATTTGTACAAAACATTATCATTATTAATATCTTTTTTATGTCATGCAATGAAAAACAGTATGCATGGAATGTTTGTATTCTTTCTTTTACAATTTGAAATAGGGTTTATATGAACTATAATGCGAGTGTCATCTTTCAAATATATCATATTGGTATATACATTTTGAAAATTTTTTGAATTGTATACATGTTTAGATAAATAAAGTGGTTATAGAAAACATCATTATTATTCGTATTGAACTATATTTGTACCAGTACATGCAAGGTTAATCAAAGCGCCGTAGGCGCTGAAGGCCTGGGGCTAGATTTAGGGTGCTTGGTAAGAAGTGTAGTGACTAAACTGTAGTAAATGTAAACGGATCCACGCTATTTTGCTGCCAGATACAGTGTACATGTATGCTGATGTTATGAAGTTGAAGGTTTTATATGATACTCGTGCTTAATATGTTTATCTAGTTTTAAACACTTCGACCTTTAAGGTAAGGTCATTCAATGGTCAAGGTCATCATAAAATAGGTCAGTGGGAAGGTCTGGTCCAAAGGGGAGTTTTGGACAAAAATAAAGTATATCCAATCATGAACCACAAAGTTAGAGCATGGTCCAGACTTGTCAGGAAGGACTAAACAGGCGAAATTGAGAAAGTATTGTAAGTTTGAAGAGGATATCTTTGATAGTCTTTGCGGAAATTGACATTTACAGACAACTAAACAAACGCGGACGCCGTCTACCTGGCTATGACAATAGCGGTGGTTTTGTTCTATAAGTCGAGCTAAAAAGGTAGATATTAATTAAGTTATGTGTGACTGGTAGACTATTTTCAGTCAATATAATGACAATCATGGCATTTTGAAAGGTAAGTGCTAATGATAATGAAATGTTTGAAAATGGTTTTGAGATCAATCTGAAGGCAGGGCAAAGTTAACAATACCATCGTAATAAATGAACAAGTACTTAGTGCTGAGATCAATTTAATAAATACAATGTTTCAACAACCTGTAGAACATGGAAGGTAATTGTTTTTAATATCAAAGCTTAATATAACTTGACATAATGAACTAACTTATAATCTAGCTCTACAAAATGATTTTAAAATGTTTGGAACAAGAATGGTATCATGCAATGTTCGTTCTTTTGTGTGAGTATTAACATATGTACTGTAAATGTACAAGGGCTAAATAACAAAGATAAATGCACTAAAAGTTTCAAATGGTTAAACAAAAAAAGTTATTATAAGTCTTTTTTATACAGGAAAGTCACCTAAAACATACCTTAGCAAAAACATTAAAAAGTGGTTGGGACGGAGATATTTATCTTAGCGGACAACATACAAATAAACAAGGCATCGCTTGTCTGAGTAAAAGTCATACAGGAATAACAGTGGATTACTTGAACGTAATAATGATTGGCAGACAAGCAAGTATAGATATAAAAATACACGAAACACAATTAACATTAATGAACGTTTACGGTCCGAACATAGATAGTCGGAGAGGATTTCAATATTGTTCTTAACCCATTATTAGAGATATAAGAAATGGAAATCTTTAAAGTACCTTGGGCTATTTCAGGTTGTATTTCATGCAGTTAAAGTTCAACTATCGAGTGATCATTCATAAATCCTGGTTTTATGTTGCATGTTTCGATAATGTTGCAATAGACTCGCATATTTAAACAAATCTTATCTCCAAAATATTGCTGGTTTTGTGTTTGAGTGCCAGGTGTATTTTTTTTCATTATGATTAACTGTATGCCATATGTTTATGTAATTGTAGTTTTCAATTATGTTATTCAAAATGTTCTTTTTTTTAAAGTAAATAATAGCTTTTGAAAAGATACACAATATCAAACACAAATATAACAGGTAATAACCAATACAGTTTAAGATAACAAAGATGCAAATCCACACACCTTATGGGAAATAATTAAAGGCAAGATACTTAACACAACAATAAGATGCAAGTCATTTAAAACAAGAGGGCTGTTAGGCCCTAAGGCGCTCACCTGAGAGCAAAAGGTACTAGACTATTCTGGACAAATGCAAGCTGATTCATGAAGATAAGACCAAAAAAGTGACTTTCAACATGTTTTTTTTATATTTGACCTAGTGACCTAGTTTTTAAGCTCATATGACCCATTTTCAATCTTCGCTAAGATTTCATTGGGACAAAATAATGTTTTGACCAAGTTTCATGTAGATTGGCCAATAAATGTGGCTAATATAGTGTCAACAAGTTTTCAATAAAGCCATATAAGGACAACTGTCCCCCCCCCCCCTTCCGGGCGGCGATATTTTTCAACGTATTTTAACCATTTTCAAACTCAGCTGAGCTATCGTTAGAATAAATGTTCTGATCAAGTTTCATGAAGATTGGATAATTATTGCGACTTCTAGTGTTAACATTACTAAATAGCCATATTAGGAAAAATGCCACGCCCCCTTGCGGCCATGTTTTAAACGGACCTAAACCATTTTCAATCTGAGCCCAGATATCATAAGTACAAATATTCTGACCAAGTTTCATAAGCATTGGACCACAAATGTGACTTTTAGCGTTATAACAAGGTTTTACTATAGCCATGTAAGGAAAACTGGCCCGCCACCTGGCAGCCATGTTTTTCAACAGACCAGAACCATTTTCAAACTCATCTGAGATATGGGTTGTAGAAATGGACTAAGTTTCATGAAGATTGGACAATAAATGTGACTTCTAGAGTGTTAAAAAGGTTTTACTATACACTAAAGCTATATAAGGAAAACTGCCACGACCACTGGCGGTTATGTTTTTCATTCAACTGGAACCATTTTCGAACGCGTTGAAGATTTTCTTGAGAAACATGTTTTGACGGACTAAAAATGTGACTTCTAGAGTGTTAACAAGGTTTTACTGTAGCCATTTAAGGAAAAACTGGCACGCCACCTGGCAGCCATGTTTTTCAACCAATTGAAACCATAATTGATTTCGTCCAAGATATCATTAGAACAAATGTTCTGACTAAGTTTCATGAAGATTGGACAATAAATTTGACTTTTACAGTGTGAACAAGTTTTACTATAGCCATAATAGGAAAACTGCCCTGCCCCCTGGCGGCAATGTTTTTCTTCCAACCGGAACCATTTTTGAGCTTGTCAAAGATTTCATTGGGACACATGTTCTGACCAAGTTTCATGATGATTGGACAAAAAATGTAACTTCTAGAGTCTTAACAAGGTTTTATAATAGCCATATTAGGAAAACTGCCACGTCCCCTGGCACGCAGGTTTTTCAACGACAAGAAGCATTTTCAAACTCCTCCAAGATATTAATGGGACACATGTTTTGACCAAGTTTCATGAAGATTGGACAATAAATGTGACCTCTAAAGTGTTAACAAGGTTAATGTTGACGCTGCATGACAGACGACGCACAAAAGGCGATCACAAAAGCTCACCATGAGAAAGTTGTGCTCAGGTAAGCTAATAAAAAAAGTAACACACAAACTTGAAAATGAAGCCATAAAAGTCATTGAAGGTCTTGAAAAACAGAAGAAACACAAATTATACCACCTCCATTGTACAAGGAAATTCTTACAAAAATGAAATGTGCAGCTCCTTGAGATACACATGCATGACAAATATCAAGTTGCTATCTTCAATATTGCAAGAGTATTCATAAAATAAGCGATTGGGGCCACATATATTTGACCTCTGACCTTGAAGGATGACCTTGACCTGTCACCACTCAAAATGTGCAGCTTCATGAGGTACACATGCATGCCAAATATCAAGTTGCTATCTTTAATATTGCAAAATTATTTATAAAATAAGCGATTTGGGCTACATATATTTGACCTCTGACCTTGAAGGATGACCTTGACTTTTCACCACTCAAAATGTGCAGCTCCATGAGATACACATGCATGCCAAATATCAAGTTGCTATCTGCAATATTGCAAAAGTATTCATAAATTGAGCGATTTTGGCCACATATATTTGACCTCTGACCTTGAAGGATGACCTTGACCTTTCACCACTCAAAATGTGCAGCTTCATGAGATACACATGCATGCCAAATATGAAGTTGCTATCTTTAATACAGCAAAAGTTATTGCAAAATGTTAAAGTTCGCGTAAACAAACCAACTGACCAACAGACAGGGCAAAAACAATATGTCCCCCACTACTATAGTGGGGGACATAAAAATTATAATAATAGTAGGTATTTATCACACACACCTCAATGGCATAATACTTCGAGCACGGGCACAGCATGTTAAACACAATGAAAACAATACAAAATACTGTACAACATTTTAAAACGTAGAAACAAACACAAAACTATACACTGACTAGTAGTTAATGGCAAAGACATAACAAATCAAAGTCAAATAATAGAAGAAGCCTATTTTTCGAAACACTATAAACGAAAGAATGTTGAAAATTTACTTTACACTAAAGCTATATAAGGAAAACTGCCACGACCACTGGCGGCCATGTTTTTCATTCAACTGGAACCATTTTCGAACTCGTTTAAGATTTTACTGGGAAACATGTTGTGAGGGACTAAAAAAGTGACTTCTAGAGTGTTAAGAAGGTTTTACTGTAGCCATTTAAGGAATAACTGCCTCGCCACCTGGCAGCCATGTTTTTCAACATATTGGAACCATATTCGAACTCGTTTAAGATATCATTAGAACAAATGTTCTGACTAAGTTTCATGAAGATTGGACAATAAATTTGACTTCTACAGAGTGAACAAGTTTTACTATAGCCATAATAGGAAAACTGCCCCGCCCCCTGGCGGCCATGTTTTTCTTCCAACCGGAATCATTTTTGAACTTGTCAAAGATTTAATTGGAACACATGTTCCGACCAAGTTTCATGATGATTGGACAAAAAATATAACTTCTAGAGTCTTTAACAAGGTTTTATAATAGCCATATTAGGAAAACTGCCACGCCCCCTGGCACGCAGGTTTTTCAACGACAAGAAGCATTTTCAAACTTGTCCAAGATATTAATGGGACACATGTTCTGACCAAGTTTCATGAAGATTGGACAATAAATGTGACCTCTAAAGTGTTAACAAGGTAAATGTTGATGCTGCACGACAGACGACACACAAAAGGCCATCACAAAAGCTCACCATGAGCACGTTGTGCTCAGGTAAGCTAAAAAAAAAAAAAGAAACACACAAACTTGAAAATGAAGCCATAAAAGTCATTGAAGCACTTGAAAAACATATGCATAAAAGAAACACAAATTATACCACCTCCATTGAAGAAGGAAATTTTCACACACAAAAAAATAATAGAAGGAATTTATCACACACACCTCAATGGCATATTACTTTGAGTACGGGCACAGCATGTTGAACACAATGAAAACAATACAAAATACTGTGCAAACATTTTAAAACGTAGTAGCAAACACAAAACTATACACAGACTAGTAGTTAATGGCAAAGACATAACAAATAAAAGTCAAATAATAGAAGAAGCCTATTTTGCGAAACACTATAAACGAAAGAATGTCGAAAATAACAACCTCTTTAAAATAACACATCATGCTTTAAAGGAAGTGGAATAACAAGTATGTGAAGGATTACAAACTGAATATGAATATTGACAAGCTCGTTAAGAAATGCCAAATAACAAAAGTCCGGAATCTGATGGCATCACTATTGAGTGTTATAAAATATTTTGGAACAATATTTTAACACATTTAACATTTTCACTAAATTATTCATATAACAACGGAGGAGTAACCACTCAAAACGCAAAATGCTAATGATAATGAAATGTTTATTAATTGTACCGAGATCAATCTAAATGAAGGCAGGGCAGAGTTACCAACACATCAAAAACTAGGCAAAAGCGTTCTTGAGTTATCATCTGAAAATCATTTTACTATTTCGGGTCACCGTGACCTTGACCTTGTGACCTCAAAATCAATAGGGGTCATCTGCGAGTCATGATCAATCTACCTGTGAAGTTTCATGATCCTAGGCATATGCGGTCTTGAGTTATCATCCGAAAACCATTTTACTATTTCGGGTCACCGTGACCTTGACCTTTGACCTAGTGACCTCAAAATCAATAGGGGTCATCTGCGAGTCATGATCAATCTACCCATGAAGTTTCATGATCCTAGGCGTATGCATTCTTGAGTTATCATCCGGAAACCATTTTACTATATCGGGTCACCGTGACCTTGACCTTTGACCTAAAAATCAATAGGGTCATCTGCGAGTCATGATCAATCTACCCATGAAGTTTCATGATCCTAGGCGAATGCGTTCTTGAGTTATCATTCAAAAACCATTTTACTATTTCGGGTCACCATGACCTTGACCTTTGACCTAGTGACCTCAAAATCAATAGGGGTCATCTGCGAGTCATGATCAATGTACCTATGAAGTTTCATGATCCTAGGCCCAAGCGTTCTTGAGTTATCGTCTGACAACCACCTGGTGGACGGACCGACAGACCGACATACCGACAGACCGACCGACATGAGTAAAGCAATATACCCCCTCTTCTTCGAAGGGGGGCATAAAAATGAACAAGTATTTAGTGCTGAGATGAATGTAATGAACACAATGCATTAACAACTTGTAGAACATGGAAGTTGATGGTTTTAAACATCAAAGCTTAATATAACTTTGCATAATGAAGTATTAACTAATAATCTAGTTCTACAAAATGATTTTTAAATGTTTGGAACAAGAATAGTATCATGTAATTCTCTGTCTTTTGAATGAGTATTAACATATGTACTGTAAATGTAAAAGGGCTAAATAACAAAGGCAAACGCACTTAAATTTTCAAATGGTTAAGACGAAAAATAGTCTTTTACAGGAAAATCACCTTTACATATTAGCAGTTGAAAATAACACCCTTTTAATAAATAGACATCATGCTTTAATTGAAGGGAACACAAAATAATTTGATAAGCCTGCACTTCCAGCTTGTTAAGTGAACAATCAATCGTGTCACATGTTATCTCACATGATGACTCAAATAAAAAGCCTCAGACAATAAACAGGAGCAAAATACAAGTGTACAATTTCGAGTATTGAGTCTTATTCTTTAATCAACCATAATCTAATCTGGAAGTAACAGTGCACTTTTGCTTTTCATAGATAAACTTTCAAAAGGACTTTTCGGCACTACAACAATGGATCATGTCAATTTTCTTGCTGATCACATGAATAAACTAACCATTTATAAGAATGGACAACTGTATGTCAGGTATTAAATATAACATGCTACCAAACAAATTTATTGACTGTGGATTGCAATCAACATCCTCAAATATGCACCAAGTCATTGATTATGTTACAAGTATTCTTATGGATCATATAAGAGAAACCAGTAGCATACATGATGAATTAGAAGAATTTAAGTTAGGAGTTCCAGATTTAATCAATGGAAAGTCGTGTACTCAATGAATGATTTTCTGTTTACAAGATCAAGCTTGTTTTTAATTTTAAAACTTCTAATTTTATAACTGAAAGATCCTTTGCATTTATACAAGGTCGAGTCTTTTCCTGTACCTATAAATGCTACATCACATGATCTGTAGATGAAACTCAAATATTAAATTTCCCTGCTTTCTTATTGATAACTAATGAGTGGCTAGACCCAATTAAACTGAATGTGTAGGGTCCAGCCTCAAGTATTGTAAAAATAATTTTGCCTAATCACTTCTTCATGTTGTATATTGGCAATCTGTGCAAATGTCAAAATCAAGCAATTATATGCGTAATTTCAGGTACGTTAAATGCCATTATACCTACAGCAAACACAACTATATTTAAAACCCTATGAATACATGTATACATATCCAGGTGGCATCAAATTAACAAAATCAAATTATTTTTTTGCCCATTAAAAGTTTTTAAGACTTGTTACTTGAAAAAGAACAAGGGCTGTTTATAAAAAATGCATGCCCCCCATATGGGCTGTCAGTTGTAATGGCAGCTATTGTGTGAATACGTTTTTTGTCACTGAGGTGGTGGTGGAGGTGGTGATGGTTTCATGATACCAGGCGTAAGCCTTCTTGAGTTATCATCTGGAAACCATTTTCCTATTTCCAGTAAACCACTTTACTGTCTCGTTTCACTGTGACCTTTGATTTAGTGACCTGAAAATCAATACGAGTCATCTGCCAGTTATGATCAATGCCCCTATGAAGTTTCATGATCCCAGGCGTAAGCTTTCTTGAGTTATCATTTGGAAACCATTTTGCTATTTCCATTCAACCATTTTACTGTTTCAGGTCACTGTGACCTTGACCTTTGACCTATTGACCTGAAAATCAGTTGGGGTCATCTGCTGGTCATGACCAATGTCCCTATTAAGTTTCATGATCCTAGGCGTAAGCATTCTGGAGTTATCATTTAAAAACCATTTTCCTATTTCCAGTCACTATGACCTTCACCTGTGACCATTGACCTCAAAATCAATAGTTGGTCATCTGCCAGTCATGATCAATGTACGTATGAAGTTTCATGATCCTAGGCCTATGCGTTCTTGAGTTATCATCAGACAATCATGTGGTGGACGGACGGACAGACCAACACACCAACATGTGCAAAGCAATATCCCCCTTCTTTGAAAGGGGGCATAACTAGGAGAAGTAGGAGCTTGTTGTAAAAAGTATGAAAAAGTAGGAGATTTATAAAAAAAAACACTAGGGAAAACAAGGTAAACTAGGAATGCTGAATAATGTCATGTATATGTATAACAGTTTACTGAAGTTTCACTGAAAGTACTTCCGATCCTTTTAATTGCAGCCTTAAGTTTGTTTTTCGCTCTGCAAAGAAAGATTCTGAAGTCTTCTTCAAGTTCTTGTGGAAGGGCAGCCATTAATAATTGTGAAGAAATTGCCCTCACAGAATCATCACTGAGGAGAAGTTCTGTAACGTCATCTTGTACACAGGCACCAATTACTGTAAGTGTCACATGTACAGTTGGTTGTTCGACTTTCTGGAAAAATAAGGAAATACTTCATTTGGCAATACAAACATTACCTTTCAAGGATAAGGCAGAATCAGACATTAACAAAACAATAGAAGTTGTTTGTTTGTTTTAACGTCGCATTGACACGTTTAATGGCTATATGGCGCTTTTTTCCGCTTGTCATGGTGGAGAAAGACCCAAGGTTCCCCCTTGAGCATTTTTAATCATGAGCGGGCACTTGGGTGGAAGTTTTTTGTCACTGTGACCTTGACCTTTGACCTAGTGACCTGAAAATCAATAGGGGTCATCTGCCAGTCATGATCAATGTACCTATGAAGTTTCATGATCCTAGCCATAAGCGTTCTTGAGTTGTCATCCGGAATCAATAGGGGTCATCTGTAAGTCATGATCTATCTACCTATCAAGTTTCATGATCCTAAGAATAAGCGTTCTTCAGTTATCATCCGGAAACCATTTTACTATTGGGGTCACCGTGACCTTGACCTTTGACCTAGTGACCTGAAAATCAATAAGGGTCATCTGCGAGTCATGATCAATGTACCTATGAAGTTTCATGATCCTAGGCATAAGCGTTCTTGAGTTATCATTCGAAAACCATTTCACTATTTTGGGTCACCATGACCGTGACCTTTGACCTAGTGACCTGAAAATCAAAAGGGGTCATCGGCCAGCCATTATCAATCTACCTACTAAGTTTCATGATTCTAGGTATAAGCCTTCTTGAGTTATCATCTGGAAACCATTTAACCATTTCGGGTCACTGTGACCTTGACCTTTGACCTAGTGACCTGAAAATCAATAGGGGTCATCTGCAAGTTATGATCAATCAACCTATTAAGTTTCATGATCCTAGGCCATAGTGTTCTTGAGTTATCATCCAGAAACAATTTTACTATTTCGGGTCACTGTGACCTTGACCTTTGACCTAGTGACCTGAATATCAATAGGGGTCATTTGCGAGTCATGATCAATCTACCTATCAAGTTTCATGATCCTAGGCCTAAGCGTTTTTGAGTTATCATGTGGAAACCATTTTACTATTTCTGGTCACTGTGACCTTGACCTTTGACCTAGTGACCTCAAAATCAATAGGGGTCATCTGCGAGTCAAGATCAATGTACCTATGAAGTTTCATGATCCTAGATTCAAGTGTTCTTGAGTTATCATTCGGAAACCACCTGGTGGACGGACCGACCGACCGACCCACATGTGCAAAGCAATATACAATGTACCCCCTCTTCTTAGAAGGGGGGCATAAAAATTCAACTCCCAGAGCGAGGATGGAACCTACATCTGTGAGAGGCAAGTGATCTAAAGTCAGCCACACAATGTCGAACGCTTCTTAAATTGAATTAAATTAAATCGTGATAATCTTGTGTAGAATCAGATTGATTTTTTATAAAAATACTAATTAATTTTTATGTCTAGACAGAGCAACTCGGGGATTTCAAAATATTTTGGGGAAGGTACTGGATGGATTCTTTCAAATGGGAAGGAATGTGTTGTGAAATCTAGAATTTGGGAAAAACCTAAATAGAACATACTTTTACTCAGGAACAAGATACCTTTAGTAGGCCTTTTACATTGGCTTTTAAAGTTTTATACAATAACAACAGGTGACGTTTAGCATTGACTTGACATAGACTAGAAAAGTGTCCATAGGACACGGGTGCCTCCCTTCACAGCTTATTATTTACATGATTAGCAAAAATCTTACAAGTCTTAAGTCTCTCATATTAAAAGCAACATAAATTAACCAAGGGCCAAATGTTACATGGTGCGAATCTTCACATGATGAGCAACAAGCCTATTAAGTTTCGGGACTGTAGGAATAAACTCTTTTAAGTATAATTCTACTAAGTCAGGGGTTACAACTCTGCTTTACCAATTGAAACAAAACTAAATAAAACTCAGATGCACAACTTCACATAGTGAGCAATAATGCTAAGAAGTTTCAAGACAGTGACTGTAGGTCTTTTCTTTCTTGAAGTGTCAAGACTGTACGCCTTATACTTTAATAGATATGCGCAAACTTTATTAAGTATAATTTTACTAAGTCGAGAGCCATTACTCTGCTTTCAGATATTGAAATCAAATGGAAAACCACAGGTGCACAAATTCACATGTTAAGCAATAATTTTATTAAGTTTCAAGGGTGAAGGTCTTATACTTGTGTAGATATGCATATCACAAACTTTTTTCAGACGCACGGAAGAACAGCAAACAGACGGACATGGTTTTTTTTTGGGGGGGGGGGCACAAAAATAGGCAACTTGTCATGGTGTTCTGCCCACCATTAGTGCATCTTAGCTAAATTATTTGAAAAATCCTTAAAGTATGCAGTCAAAATGTTTACTTACAGTAACTGAAGTTGTGTAGGTAGAATTGAAGCTGGTTTCAGTTGTGTACTTTGTTTGGTAAGTGTGTATTGTCAAATAAGTGATTTTGACGAAATCCCCAGTTCTGACGTTTTTGTTAGTGTTTCTCCACAAAGCCACTTTTACTCTGTCCACCATTTCATCCTGTATGTAAATTGTTCTCATCTTTGTCGGACTTTTCGACTTTCCTACCAGGATGTCGCGCTCTTTTTCATCCTGTATAACATGATTACATACATATTGAGTTATTAGCAAAATGACAACAGTTGTCAGTAATGGTGTGCATGACTTGAAGGATATACAAAATGCTGACCAATATTCCTGTTAAGTTGCATGTTTTTAGCTCAAGCATTTTGGAGGTTCACGCGACGCAGCATTTTTGGACAGACACACCCACAGACAAGTTTCATTAAGAATGGACAATAAATGTAGCCTCTAGAGTGTAAACAAGGTTAATGTTGACGCTGCATGATGCATGACAGGCAAATGGCGATCACAATAGCTCACCATGAGTATGTTGTGCTCAGATGAGCTAAAAATGGAGTGTAAAAGGGTTAAGATTAGTCATTACGAGCTGTTTTTATGGAGCGTTAATTGTATAAGGCCTAACGAAAAATTATGTTTATTTCCGGTTACCCGATCGACCGTCAGAGTTTACCCGTGACTGCAATTCTTTTATCAAAAAATCGCGAGTGGACAACAACGATATTGTTTGACACTATTTGGTCCCTATGTAGATCTTTAAAGGCCTGAACTTTTAACCACCCCGCTATCTTTGAAAATGGCCGACTGCTCAAGCGTAGTGGCTTGACAAGAAGGCAGAGCTGCCATTATCTTCCACCATTTTGGAATTCAGGGTAGGGGAAAAAAATCCAATGACAAGGCACAGTCATGTTTATATCTAATACAACCCGACTTGTTTTAAAATGTTAATACATTTTAAACATTATTTCAAATTATTGTAATTTAAGTTTCGGTAGTTTTTTTCATTATTTAATTATAAAAACCAATCGTTCCCTCAATGCGAAGTTTGACAGCTTTGCATTCATTTAAATGTAAATGTTTCCGTGTTTTATTAAATGAAATCGTAACCTCCAGTGTGAAGCAGTACTTGATTATCACAAGAAGGTCAGTATCTGTAATATCTTGATTTGTTTTGTGCGGTAACCTCCAGTGTGAAACAGTACTTGATTATCACAAGATGGTCAGCATCTGTAATATCTTGATTTGTTTTGTGCGTAACTTTGATTTAAATTATTTGAATCATGTTGGTACAATATGAGTACGAACATCTAATAATTCCGAACATTTTCGAACCAAATAAAAAAAAATATATCCGAACCTACTGACCCTCATTGTTTTGAGTGTGTAACCGAAAACAAACATGTTTTTGTGTTCGGTGTAAGGTAAATGTGCTAGTTACAAATGCATAAAATCACCATCCAAAATATGGCAGATGACTATTTTGTAACCATGTTTGAACAGGTTTAACATGTTGGTGCATATTTATACAGTAAGCTACTATGTAATTTTGTATGGAACACATAAGGGGACTTAAATGAAATGAGCGCCGTCGCAATAATTAGACATGTTTTGCAACCAATTCCAAAGGTATTATAAGTACACTGTATTATGTGAATTTGGAATTAGACATCAAACTGGGAATGGACATTGTGTTGTTGATATTCTAAAACAAAACTGTTCCTTTCATGTATTGAATTTATGTTTGTTATGATTTATTTAAACTTCAAGCTTAATAAGTAATAGGATATTGCTTATTAAGCTTTAAGATCATTTTAATTGTAGTTTTCAACTGTGTGTGGCATTGACAGTTTCATTTTATGAAAATTATATTTTAAAAAAGATGCGTTTGTGAAACACAATGTCCCCCTATATGACGTTTGACTTTGAAGGATGACCTTGACCTTGTGAAGGATGACCTTGACCTTGACCTTTCACCACTCAAAATGTGCAGCTCCATGAGATACACGTGCATGCCAAATATCAAGTTGCTATATTCAATATTGCAAAAGTATTCATAAAATAAGCGATTTGGGCCACATATATTTGACCTCTGACCTTGAAGGATGACATTGACCTTTCACCACTCAAAATGTGCAGCTCCATGAGATGCACATGCATGCCAAATATCAAGTTGCTATCTTCAATATTGCAAAAGTATTCATAAAATAAGCGATTTGGGCCACATATTTGACCTCTGACCTTGAAGGATGACCTTGACCTTTCACCACTCAAAATGTGCAGCTCCATGAGATACGCATGCATGCCAAATATCAAGTTGCTATCTTCAATATTGCAAAAGTATTCATAAAATGAGCAATTTTGGCCATATATATTTGACCTTTGACCTTGAAGGATGACCTTGACCTTTCACCACTCAAATGTGCAGCTTCATGAGATACACATGCATGCCAAATATGAAGTTGCTATCTTCAATATAGAAAAAGTTATTGCAAAATGTTAAAGTTGGCGCAGACAGACCAACAGACAGACCAACAGACAGGGCCAAAACAATATGTCCCCCACTACTTAAGTGGGAGACATAACAAACAGTTTTGTAAAAAAAACATTTTAAATGATGCTATTATATATGAAAGAATCTATTTTAATTATTATTTGTCAAACTAAATCAATACAACATGTAAAACTGCATATTATGCACTGTTGAAAAAACAATATAGTCCCATATTGATGTCCTATTCCAACTCCACAAAATACTGTGTTATTAGGAAGTATAATTAAATTAGGTTTACAACTGAGAAAACTAGAGCTTTGTCACAGACGTTATGAATACCCCCACATGCTGTATGGACACAGAATGTTTTGCATGTTGCCTTCACAAAAGCACCTTGATGAATGTTGAAAAACGCACTAAGTGACCCTGTGACCTAGTTTTTGACCAGGCATGACCCACATTCGAACTTCAGTCTTGGATTCCACTCGACTGATGACCGAGTTATGATTTTTGCGTCTGTCGAGTTAAGATTCCAAGCCAGTAGCCCGATCGTATAAGTGCTTTTTTCGTGTTTGAACTTAGTTACATGGCCGAAATAGCTTCCTATTGTTATAGCTTCCTCGGCATTCCGGAAATTGTTTGTTCGGTACCGATTGTGCCCAGGTTTTTATTTATTGATTTTTGATTGGCTGGTGATGTCCATACATGAACGATAACTGACAAAAAGTCCTTGCTACTTTCCTAAAATCTTACAATGTCCACCATCTTAAAATATTTTAAGTGATCGATTTGCAAAGTAAAGCACTGCACTATCAGCTTAACATATTGTAAAGCAAATGCTAACAAAATTATCTATTTCTTACGGATTTTCTAAGAAACTTGTTTTCATTGTCTGAAATTAAACGATATGCACATTTACTTCATGTGCAAAACACATACATCTTTCGGGCATTCTTTTTTTTTGGATACAGTGTTTTTCGTTGATGTTAATTATTTTATTTTTTATTTTTGACTTTCTTTATAACATTTTCTATACAATGACGAATACAGATGCGGTGATACGAATGGTCTGGTTTATACTTTTTTGCATTGTATCCTTGAGTTACCAGTTTCAGTTGATGTGTAACAAATAGTTGACAATATCAGATTAAAGAATACATATTAACCCTTTGCATGATGGGAAATTTGTCGTCTGCTAAAATGTTCTCTGCTGAATTTCTAAAATTAGCATTTTCTTTGATTTTTTTCAAAGAATATTATCAGAATAGCAAATAGTTTGGATCCTGATGAGGCCTGTGGCGTCTCATCTGGATCCAAACTGTTTGCAAAGGCCTTCAAAATTCGGTTCCCGCACTGAAAGGGTTAACCAGTAATTGCAACTAGAAAGATAAAAGGCTCTGCCTTTTATTGTGGTTGGGGACGTGCGACACTTGACCCTCAGTCTTATTTTCCAGATTTCACATTTGGGATAATTGACACCCCTGCTATAGAAGCCTATTCAGAAGTAAATCGGTAATCTCCACTGGGCACTCATTGAGTAGATGCTTATTGAACAGTGTAGTAAGTTGATCTCTCTTAGTCTAGACACTTTCACTAGTATTATTACCGGATGGAGTGGATTAGGTCCAAGACTAACATATTTACAAATGTTACAGAATTATAACTCTAATTCGGGCTAGTAAGAATTGATTCGGGCTATTGAAATTTCCAAGCTGGTAGTCTGATCAAGCTAGTGCCTCAAAAAAATAATGCCAAGACTGGAACTTGGCCTAGACATCATATAGATACAACTTATGATTAAGTTTGGTGAAGATTGGATGAAAACTACTTGAATTTGAGAGCATACAACATGCTGTACGTGACCCCGTGACCTCGTTTTTTTACCCGGCATGACCCATATTCGAACTTGACCTAGACATCTAGATAAAATTTCTGACCAAGTTTGTTGAAGATCGGATGAAAACAATTCGAGTCAGAGAGCGGACAACCAATACAGATCAGATGGTCAGACAGACAAGACTCCTATATACCCCCTTTAACTTCGTTTGTGGGGGTATAATTAAATTATAAGCCAATGAAAAAAAGTAATATAAATACCTGAATGACTTTCCCGCAAACAGTCATTTTGGTTTTTGGAGGTGATCTTAGTGCTTCTCTCAATGAAACCACAGGAGCCGCTGGTGGATTGACAAGAGCCTTACCCTCTTGTACTCTGCTGTCAGGGACTTCAATTTCTTGTGTTGGGAACAGTCTAGATGTTCAGGTTAGAATGATATACCCATCCCTTCGGATGAAATTTCTCAACATTATTGTTTTACCTTCAACAAGTTTGTTGAATTGGGTTGGGTCATACGACACAACTTTCACAGCTTTTTTGTCATCTGCTATAGCAACAGACTTTGCCTGCTTTGTCTCACCATTGGCATCAGTATATGTCTCTGGACTGCTTGCAAACACAACTCTGCCCCTTGCAGACTTGTCATAGGGCATGCTTTGGTCCATGTTCATGATTTCTTCTAAGGTTGACATCTGCAAAGATATAAGTAGAACAAATGTAATTTATCAAACAAGAGTACTGCTTGTGGGTGCCAACGCTTGACTGCAGTTGTTTGTTGTCCTAGCATAACTGAAAAATATTGCCCAAATATTTATGTAACTTTTCATACAAATATGCCTCGTCTGTATAAAGACCTATTGCAAGTTTGAAAAAAATGTCCTTATATTGAAGGAGATATTTGAAAATATTGCATTTTTAAAGAAATTTGCTGAGTTGAAAAGGGGCATAACTGTGAAAATACTGCCCACTATTTTGTGTAACATGTTTAACAAATATGTGTTGTCAGTATAAACAACGAGTACAAGTTTGAAGAAAATATGTTTAGTGATGGCCCAAGATATTTGAAAATGTTCAGGTTTCCAAGCAAAATATTGAGAGGAAATTCGTCCGCTATTTTTATTCATTTAGTCCATCAAAACGCGGGGTTTTGGGGCGGAAGCCCCCGATACCAAGGAAATCGGAAAGAAAGGATTTTACTTACTTCTCACCAAAATGATCAAGATACAAGAGGTTTTACGCCTTTGTACAGCTGATCAACCGTGTCTTTGAGTTTGATTGTCCAATAGAGCCCAATAAACAGGAAATTGTGGTCTTACACCATGACAACAATTACCCTGCTGAAGACAGTATTACACAAGCAATTTGGAACGAGATGTCATAAAGTACCCAAGATACTGATCCTGTTACTGATAATTATTGTTCAAAATCAGAATCTGCACACACATCTAGAGACAATTACTTGAGTGCAAATACACAAAATCAAATATAAATATCGTAAAATACCCATCAGTATCAAACAAACAAAAACATTTTGTAAACATACTTTATCAACCGAAGTTGATTGTTTTCGTTGTTGCAACAGACAAATCTGTTTACATTTGACCGGAAGTCACCAACTCGTCTAGCCGCAAGGAGTTATGGTCTACTGGAATATAGCTAGCAAGAGGCAATGATTTTTTTAAAATGGGAATATTTGAATGATATTTGGCATTGATGTTATACTACTTAAAACAAACATAATGATGTCTTTCTTTTTTTATTAGGATGAAAAATAGATTTTTTATGATTTTTTTAAAACACGTAAAAAAATAGGTGAATTTTTCTGCTGTTTTTTCTGCCAAAAATCTGGTTCATTGCCAGCAAACAACTGACATTTGCATTTAACCAGCTATTTTGGCCATTTATAAGTTATTTTTATCTATGTGAATGCCTTTTTAGATATAAAACACATTAAAACATATTAATAACACGTATTTTTTATTGGTTTTGCACTTTTTACTGCACAGTTTATAGCAAAATAAGGGGGCATACAAATATATATTTATGTGCGTGAATAGCCTTTGTCTTTACTGCTATCAACAACAACTCTGCAGCTTTTTTAAGGTTTTATTTTCAATGATAACTAATGGTGAACTAACACATAATTTGTTGACACAATTTATATTTGTTGTGCATACACAATATACAAATACTTGTGAAATGTCCAATTACCCGATATTACATAATGATGAATTAAAATGACACATGCCTCCCAATCACGATGACGAGTTGTTCAAATTAAAAAAAACACAACATTGTTGATGTTGGTTTTTTTGTCAGTCAAAGGTAGCATATAGGCAAAAACTAATCCCAAAGATTGAAATTTTTCATAAGTGATGATTGATGAATCATTTTACTTCAACTGCACTCTCACATGTCAGACCGACAGTGTCATGAGCAGACATAGTGGTCACTACAAAACAATAAAATTCTTATGGGGGCTTTCAATAGTTTTGACAAGTTTTATATGTTGTTCACTCAATTAAAATAAATTGTCCATTAGGTAAAATAAGTCCTCAAATTATAAATACACCCCAAGAACAACAGCCAATACTTAAATAAGGTTAACATGCAGACAATAGTTCACTGCCACACATGTTTAACAAAAGTAAAATCATTTGCTTCATTAAATAGGTTCAAAAACCAAAATTCTTCTTATTTAAATAAGACCTAACACTAGTTATTTGAACTTCAATGTATCTGTAAGTATAATCTTATATTCAGTTATCGCCTATGGCGATTTCTTCCTGATTTATTCTCTTTTCCCCCCGCTGCCTTCAGCTTCTTTGCCTCAATCTCCTCTATCGGGGCGCATTCACAAACGGCAGCTTCTTGCGGTACTCTGTAACATGTAAATGAACATTTGAGCTGCACTCTGGGAAAACGGGGCTTAATGCATGAGCCTAAAGTGTCATCCCATATTAGCCTGTTTAGTCCACACAGGCTTATCAGAGACAACACTTTCTGCTTCAACTGGATTTTCTTTGAGAAGGGACTTTCTTAAACGGAAAATAGCTTAAAGGTTCATTGTTTTTACCATTCAAGGCTTTTTTAAGGCTGTTGGGGGAAGGGGCCTTAGCCTTCATATTATATAGGAAAAAGTGTGTGAAACCCAAAATTTGGGGACACAACTCACACATTGTTAGTCATAGGGGAATGTAATTTCCAGGTGTAAGTTTCTTTTTTTGGTTTAAGTGCATGAATATAGTGAAAAAAATTGAGAGGA
This sequence comes from Dreissena polymorpha, assembly GCF_020536995.1. Lineage (NCBI taxonomy): Eukaryota > Metazoa > Mollusca > Bivalvia > Myida > Dreissenidae > Dreissena > Dreissena polymorpha. Next base: position 49,732,908 of record NC_068366.1, on the reverse strand, counting down.
TGTAGCCTTTTTATGAAAATTTCCGAGGGATTGTAGACTAGATTAGGCTACAGCTTTAGAATTAAAAAAAAAAGACTGCTCTTCCTTATCTTGTGATATCAGTCTTCTTAAACTCAATTATGTGATATCTGTCTTTTTAAACTACATTTTGTGATATCTGACTTCTTAAAAGTATAACAGTTTATATTTCAAATGCATAAACATTTCACAGTGTTTTGCATTTATATATGCAGTCAATTGCATATTTGAAGATTTTATATTGTTTTGCATTTATATATGCAGTCATTTGCATATTTGAAGATTTTATAGTAATAGTTTTATAGTTATTTGACCATTTGAATATTTGTTTAATAATATATGTCATTTGTATATTTGTTTATTGTTGTAGGGTTTCATGATCTTGTACAGCTACACTTGATGTCTGTTTTCTTGTCAATCTCTGGCAATATGATATTTAGGGGTAACACAATCTTAGTTGTAAATGCAATATTATACAACATATTTACATCACTTATTGTTAAGAGAATCATCAAATACCTTTCCAATATTTCCAATATAAGCAACAATGCTTGTTAAAGATTATTGCATCAACATTACATCCTTCTACAGTTTTGCTGTAACACCTTTTCAATATTCCAATATTGTCAACAATGCATGTAAAAGATTATAACATAACATAAATTAAGTCACAAACAAATTATTCATGTTGAGATCTTAAATGACAGCCTGTTATTGGCATCTTAATCAAAGCTCCCTTTTGATGTTACAACATACCTTGTTGTCATTACCTAATTGTGGGTCAGAGCAAATCTAAACCAAATGTGACCATAACAACAGCAGATGGCAACCAACTCCTATATAAGCCAAACGCAGAATGGATTCAATACCTCTGCTCTATTGCCATCTTGCTGTGTGTTTGTGTCAATAAAGTTCTACAGTTAATGTTGCTCTGACTTACAGGTAAGACATTTATTTTATTTCTACTTTACTTGTATAAGTGATATAAGTTCAGTATTTTGTATGTATTACAATTGTTCATTCTTCATGCAAGTCTAAATATTTGGTGATTATTTTATATATTAAAATTCTTCAGTTACCTCTTGCTAAAAGCGAGTTATTCCCTAAAGTTTGATGTTTTAGATATTGAATACTTTCAGTTGTAAAATTTGTATTGTTAACAATTTATAGCATTTGTTCAAGACCTCTGCTCTATTGCCATCTTGCTGTGTGTTTGTGTCAATAAAGTTCTACAGTTAATGTTGCTCTGACTTACAGTCTTTCATTATCCTGCGCACTTGGGGAAACAACGCGAAAGTAACAAATCGGTCACTCATAAGAAAGAGCACACGCAAACCGGACGTGTGACAAACATTAGTGAATTACAATAATGATGATTAATTAATGTTGATAATAAATGTATTTCAAAATGACCGATACATTGCCATAAAATAAAATTACATGGGGTTTATGTTTCAAAATGTCATTCTGCTGAAATGTCATTTATATACTAAGAATAATATTTATTGGTTAAAATTGCATATTATTTTTTATCTAGTACCTGATGCGGAAGCTTCAACTTTTCAGCTTTTGCAGCCCGGTCCTGTGTAAATTGACCTGGCTGCGGTGATACACGCTCACTGTGAGACTCCGAACGCTCACTGTTAGACCCCGACCGTTCACTGTCAGACTCCGAACGCTCACTGTTAGACTCCGAGTCAAACTCTTCCCAATCCTGAGACTCTGACTTATTAGTATCAAACATATGTCTGCAAAAAGAATAATTGAAATCAAAGAAATAATATATCTACATAATATAACTAAAATACAGTGACTGTATCGAATTGTTGTTCACATCCGACGTTAAATAAAGATTCTTGTATCTTGTATCATTAATGCAATATCCGAAATACTTGCTGTCCGAATAGTGCAAGTCTGTATTTTGTATTATCGAAACGTCTATTTACAGATATACGAATGAAATCTACCATTACGATATAATGTCGGCATAAATATATCCTTCAATGATGTTTAGCACGTACAACACATTTTTTGGCAACTTTACAGAGCAAAAAAAGAACAATTGATATTTACGTCGTATGAATTTTCAACAACGGCGGCCATCTTGCCATTCATGAAATGGGTCAATAGTGGGTCCATACATTAGCAACAACCAGCAGAATTACGGCATTTTGCAAAGCAATTAGTGGCATGAATGGAAAGGAGAATGATTAACCTTCAGAATAAAAGCAATTTTTCTACGGGGCAATGTATCTTACCTATTTTTCTCGATCTCGGAAAATTTCTTAGGCTTTCTTTTAATCTTCAACGCAACTGTGTGGAAACGAAAGTGCTTTGCCCGCGAACATAAATGTATTAACTTATATGATTAGTGGTTATTTTAACCATATCCAATCGAAAACCACCTTAAAAACGACGTAATTCCGACCCCCTATCGGCACTATTTTTATGAACGAGATTTCGCGCAGGAATTGTTCAGTAATAAATGAGCCGTACGCAGTTGCCTCCCTTGTGCCCATCGCTAATATAGCGAATCGAGCCAGTGTCAACTTCTTCGAGAAGTGGACACTAGTCACACTCTTTTTACACATTTCGCCGTAATCCAATACATTCAAATTACACAACCAAAAAACCCCAACCGTCGTCACTTTTGCAGACATTTCTTAAATCATCGTAAAAGAAAAAGCATACAATAATTGCTAACAGTTGTACGGTTGTTTTGCGTTTCATTAAAAGTAAACCAATCAAATGCCACTAATTGGTCACGTGATTAGAAACGTAGAACATCGTCATCAAAATGGAATTTCATTGATAAAACGGAAGTGAGATTCTCGCATGAATATGCAAACAATAATAAAACCTATGCCGTATCCAATGCTTAGGAATTTTGCTACAATAATATTTTATTACACGTTTTATGACACTTTCATGTTATATAGTTATATTCCATATTCACAATGCGGGTAATTGAGAACTTCTTTGGAGGGACCTATTTGTTTGTATAGGTCCGTCTTCTTTGATTGCGCATGAATGACCGCCAAGTGGTAAATCGGACTTTTCCAAATTCATTCATTCGCGGTTGTTTTGGCAGCCAGCCAAGTCAGCTTATTCCAAAAAACGGTATTAGTACTTTGGCCTAGGGGCTTCGCCCCAGGCCAAAAACATTGTCTCAATTTTCTCGTCTACCTCAAACTAACTAATATTTTGCAAAATTAGGACTCGGTTGTTTCAGAGGGAGTAATCACATGACAAACAAGATGGCGGCGTCCTTGCCGAGGCAGGTTTTTTCGTCGTTTTATACCGTTTATTACCTGTATTATTATTTTTATTTCGCTCACTTTTCAGCCATATTAGGAAGAAAGTTACTGGCTTTTATTTCATAGTAATATTCGCTCTATATCTCGACTTTATTCGGTGCGAAATTCTTAGCTGGATGACCAAATTAGGGCGCCACTAAGAAAATTTGCGGGTAGTTAAGTCGAGATATAAAGCGAATTTAAATACGAAATATACGCTAATCACCTTTTTACTGATATGGCCGGAAAGTGAGCGTCGTTTAACAAACAAAGAGAAGTAATAAAGGGTATAAAACGGCGAAAAATAACTGTCTAGGTATTGCCGTCGCCATCTTGACTATTACGTGATTACCCCCTCTGTGTTTCAAGACAATTGAATGGACCACCTGGCCTAAATTAAGAATTACATATGCTCTTTTAAGCTATTTTGGTCAATGAATTGAATTATTTCTATTGTCTTGCGGTCATCAAGTTTAGTTGTTTTGTTAAGACAATGCATACCATACAAGTGATGTTGTTTTGTTAAACCATTACCATTTTTATTTGTGAGCGTTAGTTTTGCACTCCGCTTTTTTCTATCTCGTGATCTCGAGATCCCGACTTAGCTAACTCGTGGCCACGAGACAGAAAAAAGAGGACTGAATGTCCCTCTATGCCACCGTAAAAAAGACACCGTTAGTGTTGTCATTCATAAGTACAAAACAGTTATATTATTTAAATATTTTACATCTCATGCAATAAAGATCAAGCATTCCATTGGTAATAATAAATTGTATGGATAATACGATAGCAGAATAACATAAACTGAACATATTATAAAAATACAATATGATTTAGCCATTAGGAATACCGTTTATATGTCATTATTTTCAGTAAAATAAATTAAACAACAAGTACATGTATGTTGAAATCAGTGATTTACAATTTAAGGGAGAGCAATGTGATATGCTCAACAATGAGAGCGCCGTTGTCTACCTTGTTGAAGAATAATTGGGTGTATTTCTCCCAATTTAGCAATTAATTTCATACGATATGTCAACTATATCACAAAGTTTATTCCGTTACTTACCTATACAGCATTAAATGTATTATCGAAAAAAAAGTATTATAGAAGTTTATATTGATATTTGCATTTGAAAATGCCCTACCATGCATCGGAAATAATGCACCAAGATTGAAGTTAACCCAATTTGACTCCACACTTTAATTAAAACCTTTGTCAGAAACTTTGTTCAGCCCTAAGGCAGGCGACGGGTGGTTAGCCTGAACTGGGTATCTACCCGAAAATAAATGGTTTTCTCTTCAAATCTACCATCAAAATCCACACTAATTCACTCGAAATAACATATGTGTTCAATCCTTGGACCCCCGAACTAATTTTAATCTTAGCCCGAAACTATCTTAGCTCCAAACGCAGACGACGGTTGGTCAATTTGCATGAGGGCGTTACTGGGGAATAACTTTGTTCAGAAAAGGGCTTTAAAAGTTACCCAACAATAAACTGAACATGCAGTTGGTCCGTAACTATTCATTGTTTTTAAACGAAAATATTTCCTTCAAACGCATACTCGATTGAAACTTGGTAATTTAAACAAAACAAAGAGCTTGTAAAATAGAAAAAATAAACATATATTTGCATCTATTTTAGGTTTCTATTTGTTGCCTTGTCGATAACATTTTAATCAAAAGAAAATCGTGTACGGGTAGTGATCAAACGGGTTTTTATCACCGTCATCATATGTAGCAGATTCAGAATCAGCATCATCCGTATCATCCTCGTCATCATCAACATACCATTTGCATGCTTTTGTATGCTAAACAATCGATGATCTACATATTTCTCTGTTGACATATACGCATTTGTCAATAAAGTATCAGTGAGCAATCGATTATTATTTATTAAGACTTGTACATTTTGTTGTAGCATTATATGTGCTTTTTTAAATGGTATTTGCATGCTGCTTCAATATTATGGAGTCATTCGCATATATTGCCAGATTGGTAAGGTCTGTTAAGCTATCAAGCGAAACTAGGCCATTTCCTCAAGTTAATGCTTACAATAAAAACGTAAACATTCTTCCTCCAAAGTTTTGAGAAGCACATTATTCAAAGAATGGTAAGATCAATTGAATGGATCACTGCTTCAAAATTGTACAGCTACTTTGTCTGGGTCAATTAAAAAAATACATTAAGTAATTGATGTTTTATGCATCTGACTTTTGGTGGTGATTTTCTAGCGATTGCATGATACCGTTCGTTAGCCGGTTCGTCTCGCAGATTACACAATGCACCCATTTATTTTGCGACTTGAACCGTTTTTGCAGATTACGATTCCTAATAAAATCATGTTTCCATATCAAAGTGTGTGACTGTCCTGGTGAAATTGTTACATTGTGTTGAGCGGAAGACTTACATGGACTTTCAAACATTTATAAGTGATACTTGTATTTTAAATAAATGTGTTTTTGACAAATTCTAAATGGCCGACTTACGGCTATTGTACAGTTAAGTATTTTGCAGCTTTCATTCACTTCATATAACATCAACATTCAAATACGGTACTATGTGTTTGCAGGTTTCAAAGTTTTCAGTAAGAAGAAAATGTAGTTGAATAAAATCATAAAGCTAAAAATTGTATTATTAACAATACATTTAGTTGCATATATTGTGTACTGTGTAGTTTTGTTTTAAATATCATTTTAAACAAATAGTAACATGTACCCTCCTTTTATTTATGAAGGAAAATTTGTAGATCAAGTGTTTCAATTCAGGGAAATGTCTCAGCAATCCAGGAGAGCTGTGAGTGTTCTCGTTAAAAAGGAAGATTTTAGGCGGCTATCCTATTTATAGTCTCTGGTCTAGTCAAGTATATGATGTCTGAAGCACATACTTAAATTAACAATACCATCATCTAATTATTTTCCAAGTAAATGTGTTACTTTTGTAAAACCAATTGTTTAGTTAAAGAGGACTTTCGGACGAATTAAGTTGTCCACTTATGATCGAAACGCAGTTTGAAACACTCTAAATAAAATACAATTAATGTAAAAAGTATACCGATCCCAGTACCAAAGCTTTAACATCAATACAGCCACTTACAAAGCTTAAGAACTATAATCGGTGTTGTTGTAACCATCCCCCTTCCCACAATACTTGGCTTCATTTTTACGCATATTATGACCGTATTAAGTGATTTAGGAGGCGTACTGCGAGTTGCATGTTATTTAATGTGTTAATTTAAATGTTAATCCGAGTTTAACCCGTATCGATGTTTTATACAACACGACAATGCTCGCTATAAAGCTTTTTTTGAGGCGAGTATGTTGTTTTGATATCTAAATAGATCAACAACTGCCGACCGTTTTTAAATCTTGACATTGAACTGATACTTCACAAATGACTTTTGGGCCATACTATGATGTCACGAATCAAGTGACAATGGTCTTATTTTGTTAATAATGAGGAATAAAAAGGAGTGCGTGTCCACCGTTTCGGTGGCATTTGCAGCGATTTGTGATAAACATTCAGTTGGTGATATCTCGTATTTGAGGCTACAATGTTACTACAGTAACTTGGGCAAATATATTGCTGAAAACTAATTTTCACTGTTACGTAGTTTATTCCTATGGGGTTAAGAGATTTAGGAAGCGTACTGCGAGTTGCCTGTCATTGCATTTGTTCATTTAAATTTCCATCCGAGTTAAACCCGCATCGACATGTTTTATACAACTAAATAATGCTCTCTATAAAGCTTTTTTTTCGCGCAATTATGTTGTTTTTGATATCTTGTTAGACCAACAAATTTCGACCTTATTGTTACTTTTACATTGAACTGATACTTCAAACATGTCTCTAAAGCCATACTGTGATGTCACGGACCAAGTATCAATAGTCATATACTTGATACTACCGTTTTACATAGTATACAAGGAAACGTCCTAAGGTGTGATATAGTACATATCAATGGTGCTTATCAGTTCACTTAAGGCATGGCCTGTGGTGATATGTGTTTTATCTACGTTTTACAATTTTGGAAAAAGTCACAATATTTCATATTAGTATCTTAAAATTCTTGATTCAAGGCATTTTTTCATCTTATAAATGCAAGTTAAGATTAGCACTACTGATATGGTTTTTAGTTAACTGTACAGTTGTTGCATGTTTGAGTGCATTATGTATATATAGTCTTCAGTAATTCAGTAATCATGTTGTTTAAATGTCAGATAATCTACATATATCAAGATGAAAATATTTATATTACATAAAGAGGTTAAATGGTAGTTGATCTAACAATACACTAGGTTACCAACAAGACAATTGAATCAGCACATACTCATTCTCAACTTAAGTGGTCAACCACTGGCTTTGTAAGTGAATAAAAGTGATTTAGTATAGCTCAATAAACCCTCTACTGCCATTACTAACTTATACTCAACAGCAGCACATCTACCTTCACTCACTCACTCACTCACTCACTCACTCACTCACTCACTCGTATTAATATCACCTACCTAAGCCCCACTCATACAACTCTTACTTACACAATCACACTCACTCGTTCACTCACGGAGTACATTTACTATGTTAACCATAAATGTGTTCTTTGTATTATATTGGATTTTTTATAATCTATTATAATTCACACTTGAATAGCCATTTACAGATGTTGTTATACATGTGTTTTTATGTCTTTTATATACTATGTTTTACATGTCAATTGACTAGACTGAAATAAAATAAAATATATATGTTTTTTTATTAATAATTAGGAATGAAAGGAGTGCGTGACAACCGTTTCGGAGGCATTTGTAACGATTTGTGATAAACATTCAGTAGGTGATATCTCGTATTTGAGACTACAATAGTACTACAGAAAGAGGGGAAAATATACCTTAATTGGGTATAAACCATTCAACGTACCAGTTTACAATAGTTTAATAGTTTATTTCAGTCTCACTCTTCATGATACATAATATGTACATATACATTCAATAAAACAATCATGAACACTTTTCTACAATATTGAATAAGATGAAACTACTACATTTATAAATGCAGCGAACATTAAAGAAGGCGAACATATTCGAAACACTTACAATTATATGGGTTACCATTAATTCATGCTTTAAAAGCAATAAAATAGTTCATTATTGTGATTTTTTAATCAAGACTATTCATGGGAAAAAATTCACGCATATAATACATGTTATTAAAACGGATCCTTTTAATTTATTGTATCCAATTAAAAAATCAATCATGTTCCTTTCTTCATATGTTTAATTTGAAAGCAAAATATACCCCAAACCCATTTTAATAGTGTTCACAGCTACGACGTGCGCACGTCATAGAGACTGTCAAATAAAATATTGCCTATGCCCCTTTATGCAACTCTATGACGTGCGCATGTCATAGAGACTGTTAAATAAAATATTGCCTATGTCCCCTTTATGCAACCGTAAAATACTGCATGACCTAAGTGATATAATTTTAAAACATTACTGATTGTTTAACCAAATATTGACAATAAGGTTATTCGGTAATCTGAAAAACATTCTTAATGTTGGACTGATGTGCCAAACGCATCATTAAATATAATTATATGTTGTTGTTGCGTTTCAGATTCATCAGCAATATCGTCGTCAATTTAATCCGCCGTCATTGTTGTCTGCATAATGATAATGATGATGATGATAATGATTATGATGATGATATTTGAGATGATGATGATGATGATGATGATGATGATGATGATGATGATGATGATGATGATGATGATGATGATGATGATGATGATGATGATGATGATGATGATGATGATGATGATGATGATGATGACGATGATGATGATGATGATGATTATGATGATGATGATGTTTATGATTTCGTCTGTTAACCGGTTCGTCTATTACTGACGTCATGGACTAAATCTTTTAGATCCTTGAGCAGTTTTGCTTATAGCCATTCCAAATCAATTCAATATCCCCATCACACTTTGATATAAACATGGTGGACTTGTTTACTTTATTTATGCAGAAGATTTTGATTTTCAAGTTTTGTTAAATGCTGTATCAGCAGTGCATGTATTCGAGATAATATTTTCTTTAATATATTTCAAAATGAGCAATCCCTTTTTTTTATTAAAATGTAAGTAGTCAATCTTTATGAAAAGAAATATTTCATAAGGATATTTGTGAAAGTGGCAAACATTTCTGTAAGAAAACCATGCTGTACGAATGGAATTTCATGCTTGATTATTACTAAATTTATTAAAACTTATAGCTAGAAATGCATATATGGTCTCTTTAAAATACCACCATCGATAGGATTCATGTTCTTCGGATCGCATAAGGACGTTTTGCAAAGTTCCTGCATACCGAGAAATAAATGCGCACTGCATAACCTGTTTGAGAAAAGTGATTGTTCTTCTTTACAAAGAATTTTTTTGACAACTGGTCAACTGCTCAATTGTTAATGAGAATTGTTCATTTGAAACTAAGTGATGTCTTAAGTAGATACACAACTAAACAATATCATCAATTTGAGTATGTACTTGAAATACTTCAGTGATTACACTTATCTTTAATTATGGTAATACACTTTTAAACACTTCGAAACGATCCCCACAAGATTCTAAAAAGTTATTTTGATTGACCTGGACATTTTTAATAATATATTTATACAGTCATATGCTATCAAACGTAAATTATCTAAATGTAACTGTTTCTTTTAATGGTATTAACTTAGAAGTTTGATATTTTATCATACTAAAACTTTATACAATCTTCTTCACCAGTATCTTTTGAGTCCAAAACCTTTTAGCTCACACAATCACAAAGTACTAATTAATAGGGAATTTCGTCGTCTGTCTGTCTGCTTCCGTTAATGTTTTTCTTCTCACTACCTCTTCTGTACTGGTTGACAGTGTGTTTTTTATTCAATTCTACGCCATTAACTTTGGGTCACCCTCTTTCAGTTTTAAAATCGTAACGGACCATTGTATATGCATGTCACCAGAACTAAATATAGATCTTAGTACTGAAAACTTTAAACACTTTTTCTCAGAAACTAAAAGGCCACAGATTACATTTTTGGTGTGTTTTATCGTTTTGTGGTTCTCTTTTGAGTTTTACATATCATGTCCCTAACGTCAAAACTAGTTAAGCTCCAAGTGTCAAATGATTCACATACATATAGACTTGTATAGTAGATCCGGAAAAATAACCTATGTAAGTGTAAATAGTTTACTAGATGATGTGAAACATTGTTTTGTGGTATTCTATATATTGTGTTCAAATAATCACCCATAGGGTCAAAATTTGCTCCTCCCAAGTTTTCTTGCTGTCCTGGTATTTATTTAGAGTAAAACCATTGTTTATGCAACCACAAAAATATTACTTTATCACAAATATTAATCAAATATTAAAATGCCGTGACTCAAATGGTCACCATATAGAGTGGTCATGTAGCATGTACTTCTTATGGCCCTAGGTTGAAGGTCAATGTCGCACATAGAGATCTTTTATAAAGCGCGTCTAGGTCAAAGTGCATGTTGTTAAATATGTCAGCACTTTTTTAATGGTATTGACATGTTGACAACGGTAATATAATTTCCTCCATCTGAAGCACGCATTCTTTTTTACCCTATGCCATTGCTTACACAGAAGTGTAAACATATTTGTTGCAATTCTGTCAAGAACAATTCTACCTTCAAGCGATTAAATTTAAACTTCAAATGTTACATCACCCTGACGTGTCAATGTGCAAGGCATTTTTTTTATCATTTATACACAAGTTATACACAAATGCTTGAGTTACTTGCCTTTGGTCATTGCTTACAAAGCATAGTCAATACAATGTTCTTAGTTTGTGGATCAAATTTTTACAGCTAGTCTCAACCGTGTTACTTGAAATTTCAAATAGTTCCTTCCACATCATAGTAAGCGAAATATATTTACTCAGCCGAAGTAATCAAGGCAAGAACGTCAAGATAATGGCTTACTTCTATTGTAAACAGTGTGAACGGTTTTTAATATACGGCAAAAGGAAGGTAAGATGATATCAAAGGGTCAGTTTTAGAATGTTCACTTCTGACACCGTTTCAGTATGCAAAACAAATCATGATATAACGTTAAAAGTGGAAGAGAGTTGGAACCCTAATTGGTAACAACGTTAAGACGCAAAATAACTGGGCTACACACTGAAGGGCAATAATTGTTGGAAATTACTTAAATATGAAGATCCATTCGCTAATCATAAGTATTTATTGATGATGTGGCGGATGAGTTTGTCTGAAACATAACGAGCCTAATTTTTCGGCTTAAATGCATCAAAATTATGGAAACTTAAATAATATTAAAAACACAAATGTTGGATATTCGCTCCGACAATTGTTTGAAACCAATATGCAATAATGTAACTGAATACGTCTTTGCACACGTTTAACATCTACGTGTACGATTTATATAATGCATACTTGTCCATAAAGATAATTGTATGCGCAAACGACAACACTTATATGTTCCCGATGCTTCAATATGTAATGTCTATGCGCCGAAATTTTCTTAAAGATAGTATTTTATAATTTCATCATAACTACCAATAATCCAAAATTTAATCTGTAATGAATTAGTATAACCAGAACAGAACAAGTCTTTATAATCTGTCTTTTCTCATAAAATACCATGAGCATACTTGTATTTGTAACTTAATGTTAGCAAACATCCATTAACTAATAAAACCTTGTCAGTAAACATCGAAAAACAGTAAAAGAAAAACAACTTAAGATTCCTTTGTGGGCACGGTAATCTAGGGCTTACACCAGCTTCTGAAATAATTCACACTATCATTAAGCTTTGGAGACGTTTATTCAAGATCAAGACAGTCAAAAGCCCATGTATTCAAAGTAAGCGTACTGTGTTTACAAAGTTCATATATATGGTTATACAAATTTATAATACGTTTAATTGCAACAAAACATATACATTTACATTTTTGTATTTTTTTTCAAACAGCTCACGCACGTGCGTATTTGCGTATGCCAATCTACGCCCCTGTTTGTGGATTGTTAATTGTGTCATTTTTTATACTAGAGACATCAACAAATTTCTGGAAAGATACAGATCAAGCAAATTTTTTTATACAGCTTTTATTAAATGATTTCTGTATGGGCAAACATAATACACGCTGTGTTGTCGTTTTTTATTTTATATATGCGCACTTAAAGTGATAAGTTGATATGGCTTTACGATATAATAGCATATACTTGAAAATAGAACACAAACACATAGCTGTATTCTCAAGGTCAAATAATGTGCAGCCGTAATTTTCAGAAAATAAGCTGCAATGAGTCTATAAATAGAACGTCGAACGGTAACTTTGACTTTCGATTTCATGTATTTCATAACATACGTTGTAACTTACAACGCAGAAGGCTTAATCAGATAGGAAGCAAAGGTATTTACATATTTATTTTTTTAATCAGATAGGAAGCAAAGGTATTTACATATTTATTTATTCATTTCAATTTGTTCAGTTCTAAATCCATGAGCATTAAATAATAACAATCATATAATAGTTTCGTATTTTTAATTGTACATGAATTTAGTTAGGTAATTATGTTATTTTTGTTAATATAAAGGGTGTTGATTTACAAAACCTGTGTATGTTAGATAATACAGACAAAAGCAAGGTTTGTCAAAGGGTGTCAGATTGACAAAAGAACAATACATGTATTTGTGAAGGCTGAGCAAGTTAACAGAATACATGTTTAGCTTTAAATAACCTTATCAGTCGCAACGAACGAGTTTCAATGAGTGTTATGTCTTTATATTGTGGACAGTGAATACGCCCATTGTATCTTCTATAAACCCACGTTGAAACGTATTGTAAAGGTGAGCGTTTTATGCTTTATTTTCCTGTTTACTGTAAATGCAATACAAAAAATCCTGATTGATCCAGTTTTCATCCAGGCGATTTTCTGAAAATAGAAAAACTGGTTTTCAACATTTATCTATCACATATTAATACGTACAAGGAGCTGAATCGATCATGTTATGTAATTTAGCATTGTATGCATGCAAATGTTTAAATGCATACGTTGTGTGTGGCATTAAATTAAAACGTCGTCAATTAAGTACTAAACTAAATCGGGAAAAAGTAATAAGTGTGTGAATTCTCGCTTAGCCTATAGATCTAATAATAAATGGTGTTTGTGTGCGTTGCATTCAGGAGGATCGATAATAATGCGGATTCAAACGGTTTTCGGAAATAATGAATGCGCGATACGTGATAAACACCGTAGATCTTAAAAGTACCAGATCTCAACAAAGAAAAATCGATTTCGCAGTGAGCGTTACATTGGGCGTGAAATATTAATGTTTAAGGTCGTTTAATTATTTGGCATAGCCGTGTCGTCCGTTAAAGAGTTTAAGCGTCGTGAAAAATATCACATATATAACATACATGAAATAATATCAGGTGTGTATATCGGTTTTTATACGTTTTAGTCGATTTGAGTCAACAAAACGCATGGTTTTCAAGTATAAATAACAATTATATTTGTTAATTTGAAATTCCGTTTGACTGAGTTACTAAACAATGAACATTATTGATTTTACGACTAATGGTGACAAGCTTCATTTGTAGTTTGGTTAGATAAGATTTAACACACTATTAAATGTTCAGTAGTATTTGCAATACACAAATTGCCAACATAATCTTACTGTGCATTGAATGAAAGTAAGAAATTAATGGTTCATGTTCATTTGTTAACACATATGTTATATTTACTTATGTTTGCAAGTAATCATAACATGCTCTTTTAAAAACATGCATCCGTCAATTTAGAGCATCACATAAACGGTGTCTTCTAAAAATGTATTTCTCAATGTTGCGATTCTAGGAAAGATTGTACGCTAAAATAGTTTATGCATCTATCATGGAACGATTATTTCTCACAAAAAAACTAACTAGAATGCAATCCAAGACATGAAGTGCCCAAAACAGGACTGTGGGACTGAAGGCACTGGGAAATTCTGTCACAAATGTGGCGCTAAGAGAATAACAGAAGAAGAGATTCTTCTAAGAAAACCGGACGTGATTTTATGTTCGGGGATAGATGAGGATGGAAAGCCATGTGGATCACCTCTAAAACCAGATCAGACGTTCTGCGAAAATTGTGGAGCAAACGTTGTGGAATTGGTAAAAAATAGCTGCTGTGGAAAATGTGGTAGTGTCATAACCCCCGGAAGTAACTGCCTTAAATGCAAATCAATTGGAAATCAAGGTAAGATTCGATTATCAACCTCTCAGTGCTTTATTATTTCACCATAAGCTTACAAGGTCGAAACATAGGTTAAAAATGTATTTTACAGTGTCGTCTAGGTCGCTAAACTAAAAGTCCGAGCCTCCTGGGGTTGATTTCCGACACGGTCACATAATGTTATGTGGTAATTGGCCATGACTTCATTTCTACGATAATCATCCCGATAATATTGATTTAAGTAGGACAGTTGCCAGTATGCGCACATAGTAATGGTAATTCAACTTTCCAAGGGAAAGCATGTGTGGGTTACCTTACCGCCGTGATAATATGTCGAAAACGGAGAAAAAAAAACACACAGAAACAAACAAACCAAACGTTTCTTAAAAAAAGTGTGGTAACGCATGTCGGTGTTTTAATCTGAAAAAAAAATGGAACGACTAAGTACCAAGTCGCGTTAAATTTTGAGTATTAAAATAAATATTATAAATTTGTTAATCATATAAATGTACTTGTTTTGCAAATTATTGTTTAAACTAATTACTTGTACATCAATATATATTCAGATACATTAGTACCGCTGGAAAGTTCACAAGCAGGTGAAAGTACACCGTTTCCTTCTAAGCCAACACTAGAAAAGGATTATTCGGGGACTTATCCCCTAACAGATAACTCGGGTTCACACATAAGTGACAATAAAGATCCAAAACAGAATGTTGCAAACAAATATGACTCTGAAGACAAGCAAGTCTTTCGTGAAGATGACAATCAAGATCAACAGCATAATGTTGAAAACGGTATGGGATTCGCTGAGAATAAGCAATCCTTGGTCATTGAAACAGGACGAAAATCTACAATTGAAACACATGCCAATGTAACAGAACCCCATAAGCTGGATATGTTTAACATTAACCATTGTCTTAATAGTAAACTTACGACAGGTGAAGACAAAAAAGGCGACGATGATCCCGTAACAAATTGTGTAGCGAAGGAAAGTCAAGGCACCGATGCACAGCGTACACATTTTCATAGTGATATCGACACATGTATGGATGATACCGCACACAAGACGCAAAACTATGGCATCAACCCAGTTAGCATTATATCTGCAGGTACGTATATGACCAATATTTTAAAAATGAAATACATTTTAGAAAAATGATTCTTCTTTCACAGAATGCTTTACGTTAAAATGAAAATACGATGAACATTGCTGATTAAAACTCAAACTGACTTAAACCCATAGTTTCAAAACTAGTCAAACATCATTTTTTATTGTATTATTAGCGAGGCTGTTTTCGGAGAAAACCCGAGCTATTGTCATAGCCAGCTCGTCCGCCGTCCGCGGTAGGCGTCGTGCTCAAACCTTACCATTGGCTCTAAAATCGAAGTGCTTCCACCTACAACTTTGAAACTTTATATGTACATGCACCTTGATGAGTTCTACACGCCACACCCATTTTTGAGTCACTAGGTCAAAGGTAAAGGTCACTGTGACCAATTATATCAAACTTTAACATAGGCTCTAAAATCAAAGTGCTTCCACCTACAACTTTGAAACTTCATATGTAGATGCTCATGAGTTCTACACGCCACACACATTTTGGGTCACTAGGTCAAAGATCAAGGTCACTGTGACCTCTAATATAAAACTTTAACATAAACCTCAACATTCGCTCTAAAATCAAAGTGCTTCCACCTACAACTTTGAAACTTCATATGTAGATGCACCTTGATGAGTTCTACACGCCACACCCATTTTGGGTCACTAGGTCAAAGTTCAAGGTCACTGTAACCTCTATAAAATGTCTGACAAGCTTTCGCAGCCGAGCGTGGCACCCGTTATGCGGTGCTCTTGTTATTAGTTGTTGTAGTTGTTGTTGAAGTAGTATTCGAAGTAGTATTAGAAGTATGAGTATTAGTAATAGTGGTAGAAGTAGCAGTAGTAGTAGTAGTAGTAGTAGTAGTAGTAGCAGTAGTAGTAGTAGTAGTAGCAGTAGTAGTAGTAGTAGTAGTAGTAATAGTAGTAGTAGTAGTAATAGTAGTAGTAGTAGTAGTAGAAGAAGTAGTAGTAGTAGTAGTAGTAGTAGTAGTATTAGAAGTAGTAGTGGTAGTAGTAGTAGTAGTAGTAGTAGTAGTAGTAGTAGTAGTAGTAGCAGTAGTAGTAGTAGTAGTAGTAGTAGTACTAGTAGTAGTAGTATAAGTAGTAAAGAGAAGATGTAGTAGAAGTAGTAGTAGTAGCAGTAGTAGTAGTAGTAGTAGTAGTAGTAGTAGTAGTAGTAGTAGTAGTAGTAGTAGTAGTAGTAATAGAAGTAGTAGTAGTAGTAGTAGTAGTAGTAGTATAGTAGTAGTAGTAGTAGTAGTAGTAGTAGTAGTAGTAGTGGTAGTAGTAGTAGTGATATAAGTAAAAGTAGTGGCAGTAGTAGTAGTAGTAGTAGTAGTAGTGGTAGTAGTAGTAGTAGTAGTAGTAGTAGAAGTAGTAGTAGTAGTAGAAGTAGTAGTAGTAGTGGTAGTAGTAGTAGTAGCAGCAGCAGCAGCAGTAGAAGTAGTAGTAGAAGTAGTAGTAGTAGTAGTAGTAGAAGTAGTAGTAGTAGTAGTAGTAATAGTAGTAGTAGTTGTAGTAGTAGTAGTAGTAGTAGTAGTAGTAGTAGTAGTAGTAGTAGTAGTAGTAGAAGAAGTAGTGGTAGTAGTAGTAGTAGTAGTAGTAGTAGTAGTAGTAGAAGTAGTAGTAGTAGTGGTGGTAGTTGTAGTAGTAGTGGAAGTAGCAGTAGTAGTAGTAGCAATAGTAGTAGTAGTAGTAGTAGTAGTAGTAGTAGTAGTAGTAGTAGTAGTAGTAGTAAAAGTATTGATGATAAACCCCCACTTAACGAAGCTCATGCAATTACATCTCCCACAGATAAGATGGATGAGTCGGAAACCTCTACAGACCCAGCTAATTACAAAAAAGATCTTCCAAATGAAATGCCATGCAATACCAGTAATGACTGTTATCAAGATGCACCCAACGATGAACAAGTTAAGGCAGTCAGCAATAAAGATTTACTTGACAATGGCTCCAACATAAACGAGAAAAACAAAACAGTACATGAGCCTATGTCGGAGTCAGACAATAATGCAGGAAGCGGAGTTGACTTCACCGACGGATCTGAATCTGATGACTGCGAGAACAATGAATATCTAGCGCCGGAAGTAAACGCCCAAAATGTCACCGCTCTACCAAGCGCCACCAAAAAGACAACTAAGGGGAACAGCAGTACAAAGGTACGACAAAGGAATAAACGAAAGAAGAAAAGAACAAAAAATTATAAACAGAGTGCGTTAGAAGAGAACCCGTCGAAGGTATTTGGATCCGTTAATGAGGGTCGTTCATCGAACGTAGATAGTGGTCAAAGTGAAGAAACATTCACAACCGAGCGACCAAGTTTTTTTCCATCACAAAGTAATGCCAACGCTAATACCAAAGAGGACAAAGATCAAAAGGTATTATCAATCTATATTTTTAAAGATTTTCATCAAAGCCTCGAATGTTATTGAATTATATGTATTAATATCGTTGCTAACAAGTAGTTGTCTAGTAGATACGATTTAACGAATATGGTTTTTTTTTTATTTAATATTTGATTAAGATAGCTGATTTCTCTGTTTATTTTAGTTCTAACTGTCATATACAAATGTGATGCTGTTTTATTTTCAGAATTTAAATTCTATGTCAAGTGATCAAAAGATGGGATCGAGGAAAAATAAAAAGTAAGTATAATAATTTATAATTTCCCATATATATTGCTGCAGGTTTAATTTGGGTTCAATACCTTTGGCCGATGCACTCGTAACCATTTTAAAATACTTTTAAAGGGGCCTTTTCACGTGGTAAATTGACAAAAATAAAAAAAATGTTTCAGATTCGCGAACTTTTGTTGTAGTTATGATATTTGTGAGGAAACAGTAATACTTAACATTTACCATGCTCTAAAATATCAAGTATATGTATCTTTTGACGATTTTAAAACCTGAAAATTATAAAGCGTTGCAACGCGAAACGATTGAATAATTTGGAAAGGTCTGTTGTTGTCTTAATATTTTGTGATACTACGAGGAGCCCAGCTAGCACGTAACTTTCAAATGACGTTACGCTCAAGTTCTATTTAGGTTATGATCACACAGAACGTTTCCAGAACGTTTATGAAAGTCACATTTTAACAGTATATTTTTACGATCCTAGGATGTATTGGTGGACTTTAAAAGTGTAACGTTCCTGTAACGTTCTTGCAACGTTATTGTTGGAACGTTATCGGGAAACAAAATTTCAAAGTTACATTCCAAACGTTCTCAGAACGTTATAAGAACGTTTAAAAATCAAACAATATTATTAATTACTTAATTAATTAATTATGTATTAATTACATTCATGCAATAAACTTGTGTATAATAAAGTTGTGTTGGTTTTTGAACCTCAATATGACAGTTAGATTTAGGTTCGTTTTAGGTTAAATGATAACGTTATTCCGCAACGTTTCGGGAACGTTAGCGAACCATACATTGTAACGTTAGGAGAACGTTGCAGTGCAACGTTTCTGGAACGTTTTGGCTAACGTTATGATAACGTTCTAAGAACGTTTTTGTGCTAGCTTGGAGTGCTTATATAAAGTATAAAATCACTTATTGTATGAGCACGGATGGCCAAGTTGTCTAAGCGATAAACTTGTACCCCAGGGGTAAGTAGTTCGAGCCAAGTTGAGGGTTACTTTTTTTCTTTCTTTAATTTTATTCTTTTTTTTTACTGGAGCTTTTTATATCCAATGTTTACATTTATCAATATAAAGCATTTAATGACCAACTTCTATACATGCCAAAATCTGTGAAAAGGTCCATTTAATTATGTGAAAAAGTCCATTTAATTATACAGGTACATGTAGTTATAGTTTTTCCAGTTCGTAGATGAGTTCTATTTATGTACGCTTATTACAAATGCATATTTGAATCAATTATTCTAATTTCATAATAACACGGTTTCCTGAAGAAAACTTCATACAATTCACCATTGCCAGATTTTTTAAACATAGCAATATTACTATAATTATTATATTTTTCAGTGAACATCCGACTCAAAACGTAAACTCCAAATCGACTGCGCCGAATGTATCGACGACCACAACACCAAAACAAAATACAACAAAACAATCCTCCGACGTCTTGCATGTGGTTTTCCATGTGCGTATACCCGATGATATTCTAGATACTTCTGACTTCGATGTTGCAATTGTATTTGGATCTGAAGAGTTGGGAGGATGGAACAATATGACACATACAATGAGTAAAAAAAGGTTTGTGCTAAGTACGCGCAATTATGTCGCAACTCGTAATTGTAAATAACCAAACTAATCAATAATTTAATGTTTTCGAATTTATTTCAACACTTTGAACGATTGATTTTGTAATTGCAACAAAAAATGTGTTAACTAAATATGAATGGTACGTTAATTTACATGTTAATTTTCTTAATAAAATAAAATGCGCATGTTGTTGGGTTTAATCAGCCTAGGTGATCGATATAAATATAGAAAACAATGATCAGATAACACACACTAAAGGAATATGACCAAATGTGATTTAGGCCAACATTTTTTATTAAAATGATTTTCGGATTTTTTTTCTAAAAGTGTCGGGTAGGAGGACGGAAAAAAAAGATGGGTGACCAAATATGCACTCATTTTAAAAATGTTATGGTATGAAGTTCTTTTTACTAAGCAACCACAGTGATTTTTTTCAAACATGTTGATGTGCAAAATGATTATAATCAAACTGTAGGTCTTGATGTGCAGTTTTTAAATTAGTTTGAATTTTAAAAATATCTTAACTATATATATGTAAGTTCAAAGTTATGCAATCTTTTCACTTGTCTATAATAAACTTTTTGGTGATTTTTTGATGTTTTTTTTTCACAAGGAATCCATTATGTTGCATTAAAAATACTTTATCTCCACAAACAACCAATAAGCTATTGAGGTTTAAAAGAAACATTTATAGTTTATTGTCCAGTAAAAATCAATACCGCAGACAAATACAAATAGCAAAATAAAACGCTTTTCAGGAATTTCACTGGCCCAAAAAATGTTGTTGCCACTTTATCGCGGTGTGAAAACCGCTCGTGATTCAAACTTAATCAATAAGGACAATCAGTTAAGGAACCATACTACATTAATGAATAATGGCATTTAACTATATTTTTATTACTCTGAGAAGTATGTTAATACATAAATAACAATAAGTACCTTCA
The DNA here is from genome assembly GCF_020536995.1 of Dreissena polymorpha. Classification (NCBI taxonomy): domain Eukaryota; kingdom Metazoa; phylum Mollusca; class Bivalvia; order Myida; family Dreissenidae; genus Dreissena; species Dreissena polymorpha. The sequence continues at coordinate 49,712,060 of NC_068366.1, read as the reverse complement.
TAAGTCTTAATATTAAAAGCTTTATTTTTATATAAATAACATTTTTTCCACTTGATAAACCAGATAACCAACATTATATAATAACGTTAACAATAATGTAACAGTATGCTGCATAAATGTTTCAGAATTAATTATTAAAACCTAGAATCAAACAAATATATATATCATCTGAAAGGAAAAATAAATCAAACATCAGAAAATAAAGCATCTCAATTCAAATTGTTAAACAGTTTATACATTTGGTCATTTGGACATGATATACATCAACTTCTGTTTATTATCAAATTTCACAAATTCTAAAACAACACCTTTTGTTAAAAGGTTTTCTGTTAGTTGTGGTGGTTGATTTCCAGGTTCAATTAAATGAATATTTTTTCACATCTTTTTCTTGACAGACAGACCCAGGATAATTGCCACCATCCATTCTTGTTGTCTGAAATAACACAAAACATATTTGTACAAACTATATACAACAAATCAACACATAAATGTCACTATCTTTATATATGTCCGAATTCTAACATATCCGAAATATAGTACATCGAGTGATGAACCTACTTTTGATTTCAGAAATAGTTGGTATCTTAATTAAAATATATCGTTCCCAGAACATTTTAATAATGGAACTGTTAAACACAAATGCCTGTTGAAACAAGTTAACATATGTTTTTGTCATGGTATTGATTAAAGAAATAGCGTCCCTAATAATCGTTATAATTATTGATCTTCGTGACAGTTTATCCCAGGATAACATAATTGATAGTTCAATGTCATAAAGGAGCTGTTAATCCGATAATAACCCCCATAAACTTGACTATTTTATTTGGACATTCATGGTTTGAAATCGTTTTAGAAACTGTTGATTTTGCGATTTTTGAACTTTTGGTACGAACCAGTTCGGAACAAAACCAAAGTTTCGTACCCATTGAAAATAACGAAAAAACACATATTATATGCACAAATTCGTCACTACAACTACATTAAACAACACATAAAATTTTATTCTCTAAAATATGATCCTATTTGTGCGTAAAATATGGAATGTTTAAAGTTGATAGGCGTAAATGGGTTTCGCATTTCGAGCACCTGTTAAATTAAAATCGTTCTTTTCTTATTGCTTTCATAATATTTTTTAGTCATTTTAATACTATCAATTTTATAAAATTGTAAAGAAATAATAAAATATTTACTTGCAAATTGATTTCATTCAGGATTTTATTTGACGGTTGCATAATTATTGGGAAATTAGCAGACTTTGCTGATGAAAGCGTTGTAGCGTTCATCAACTTCTTGCACAAACAATGATGGCGTAGCTGTTGGTAAATTCCAGCACATGTACACGATGAAGGAGGTTCGCGTATTAATGTGGGTAATTAAAACTGGGTTTATTATGATGATTTATAACTCATTTGAACTTTTTCTAAAACCCTGCAAGCGTTTCGTGTTTAAAACCACCTTTTGGCATCCGAAAAAAAAAGATTTTAATTTTTTTTTTGGTTTCGTCAAAAATTGGAGTCGGCGGGTCCGAAAATCATTTTATTAAAAAATTCTGGCCTTACTTCAATGTCGATGATGATAAATTACTTTTTGATTACGTGATAGCCGACTAACCTTGGTGTTGTATGTTACAGGTGTCAAAGGAAATATGTCGAATGCATACTGGATATATACTTACATAGGTACCAGCTCCAAAATCCAATTCAATATAAATACTGTTTCGATATCCGACATAAACAAGACTCTCAGAAGAAAGAATACGTGTGGGAACACTATCTTGACCGTAACAAAGGACATGGCCAAGATCAGAATAGAAAGTTTTTTATAGATAAACACATGCTACCAAAGGACGATTGTAAGTACATGTAAAAATAATAAATACTAAGTATAGAGTAATTAAATAGTATTGCATCTTAACGTGACTTTCTAGTAGTAGATATGCTATGTCACTGCCTTCGTCTGATCTGAGTGCAGAATTGTAATAACACATCCCATTTATGGGGAACAGTATATTTACTGAGAGACAGCCCGCGAACGAATTAACATATTTGTAATCAAGCATAATGCCGTGCATTTATTTAATAAGAGGTAATGTTTGAACATGTATTTTGTTCAAACACTATAAACAGGGCGTTTGTACATATAAGTGAAAAAATGCGTGTACTTACGCTGCCCTGTAGTTTTTACTTTCATTTCCGTAAACGTGCACAAGCGTATACATTTTATATGAAAATGCGTGTTCATTCCTCATTTCCTTTAACCCGGTTTAAAAGAAAATCAAATTTGAATTAAATGATGCACTTGAGTGTAATAGAGAAGTTTCGTCCTACTGAAGTTTTTGTTAACGTTTCGTGAACGCGTCTCAGTAACATATCGGTGGAAACTGAAATTATAACTTCTGATCACCATGCGTATAGTACTGATGTTAGTTAAGAAGTGGCGCGTGTGCAAAATGATTTACGTGATAGATACATTGTAAGCGATTATTCATTGGCGTTCAATATTTACTCTTTAGAATGCAGTTTTATTCTTTTATTTATATAATAACTATTCGAAACAGCCTACATGCAAATGTTTTTATCTTAAAAAGTAATATTGACAAATAATTGTTCTTTCTTGATTTTGGAAGCCTTTTATTTTTAATTAAATTTGTACTACGCAGAAAACGGTTGATTGCAGTGATAAAAGAAGGAAAGTAAGATTGGATGTTGTTGAAGTTAAATTTCCAACATAAAATTAATAGTGGCATTCAATAACGATCGGAAAACGATTTTTCGATGTTATGCACTGCCACGATTGACCCGTTTGGTTTGTGAGATCGATTTTCTCGGACATTTCGTGCCCGGCTCATAGCTTTCATTCATAAAATGATTTGAAAAATTAATTAGAACAAATGAACATCATTTCAAGATACCTCGTTCTCGATCTAATGATGAAAGTGGGAATATTGCATACATTCCCCTTATATGCATATACGTGTATGCATGTTCACGCCCATATATGTCTTGCATGTCGAGAGTTTGAAATAAATCATGACACATTATAATTATATCAAGGCGATCTTTTGCTAACAACAGCCTTGTTTGCTAAAAGGTTTAGGTCTATGTGATGGTACTTGGAGTTTTGGGGGAAAAAACATTCCTGAAAAAGCATTATAGCGCTTGCAGTAGCCACGTCGCTCACAGTCACAGTGTCACAGTGAACGATTTTAGTTTGTTCATGGCTTATACTGTTGATGATAAATTTTAGTGAGACTGTCATGTCTTTTTGTATCGTGCATATTGGTTTTTCACAAATAATATACATAGAAAGACGACAAGCTACATGCATCAACTATGGCACTCGCAAAAAGGTCACTAATACAATTGTGAAATTAAATGTATATGAAACAACAGAAATAATGCTAATACATGATGCGTTAACTATTCCCATTATTTACTCACCTCTGAGTCAAGTGATATGTTTTGAAAGCACCCGTATCCTATCGAGACTGTTCTAGTATGTTTTAATTAGATAACTATATGCTAGCATGACTTATGACGTTTGTTGCATCATAGGTTTTATATACAAATATTATTTTGCAAGAATGCTGGTGTGTTTTCAATATTTCACGACTGTCATGTTTGTCACTGTAATTGAGTGTTTCTTTAAAAGGATGTTTTTAAATTTTTATCGCTCCAATAATAAGTGTATAATGTCGGCATAAGACACATCTTAACAAATATAACAATTATTGAATTTCACTTGCACGTTGTGTTGCGTAATATAAACGATGTAGCAAATACAGTTTATAATAAATACATACGCTATACATTATATTCTTCTTCGCTTTAGCGACATGGCATCAGTACGATGGTGTCGCTGTTCCAGCAACAGATGAAGGGTTCTTACAACGCATGGGTAGAGTTATTAAAAATACGCTTACTAGTGAAGATAAAAAAGTTTCAATGGAGATTTGTAAGGCATTTTTCTTGGATTATCTTCCGCCGCTGTTCAAAGTTCGAATTCAAAGGGACGAAGACTTGCCAGTTATTGGAGACGAAGTTGAGCAAGTTAAAATGTTGATGAATGGACTGCGAAAGGTCTACGTTGTTGATTACAAATGCTGGCACAACTTTGTGGAGTTTAAGGACGAGGTACGGTGGCATGATTTATTTCATGTGCATGGACTGATTGACAATATCTAAGAATTGTATTGTTTTAACAGCGTACTCTTTATAAGTTTTTACTAAATTTCCCATAAATTTATTTAAAGCAAACGGCCAATATAAGTATGAGTAATATAAATTTAGGAGGTTGTCCCTGGAAAACATTTCGCGGGCGCGGGAAAATTTTAATAAGCACTATAAGACAAACCGACGAGACAATTCAAGGGGCTAAACACCTTGGAACCACCATGGATGTTTGTCTGTCTGTCTGTCTCGCCGTTTTTCAGTCTGTTTTTTTTTGTCTGCTAATTTTGCGGGAAAATTTATCTTACAAGTTTTGACGTACAACATTCATTCTTGCTTGCAATGTTCTTTATGCTAAAAACTTTTCAAGTACGATTTCTATCTTCCTAGGCGAAAGGTATTTCCCTTTTTCAGCTTAGGTTGATATTAAGGTTAGTGTGACAAGCAGTATAACACTTAACTATTCGCCTTCCAATTCTATGAAGATGGTAAATACCGCTGTATTGAAGACTCTGCTTACCTTTCATAAATTACATAATGTATTTTCTACCCGAAAGACGAGTACATAATCAAGAAATCACTTAGGCTTGTTGATAATATAAATAACGAATACAGACACATATTTACATATGACTATAATTATTGCATGTTACTGCATATGTTCATAAGTACCACAACTACTATTTTAGTTTACATTATCTCCAATTTTCTGACATTTGATTCCAATTTGTCGGGGAAGGTTATAAGCGTATGGATATTTGCTGCACAGAAGATCAAATCAATTTTCTACATCAAAGTATGCACACTCATTTGTCAATTACGTCTATAGAAAGAAAACAGATAAGGAATATACTAAACAATAAGCGTAAGTACGAAGGAATTTGGAAATTTTGACTAGAATTCGCAGTTTTCAAAGTGACAAACATGTGTCAAAGTAAAAAGTTTTGAACACTTTGTATGCAACTTTTTGCATTGCTTCTATGAAAAGATAGTAAGTTATTGCCAAGTGTGTATTTTCTGAAAGACCCATGTCTTGACTGTTGTAAAACAGTTTATTTGTTGTGTCCATGGCTTTTTTTCCAGTGAGCTTTGGGCTATTGTTCCGACAATGGTGTTGTGTGAGAAATCAGACAGTTGTATCCTATGTATATATGTATGGGATATATAGGGTATTTTGTTAAAGGCCCCTGTAAAATAACGCATTCCACCATTGTAAAATTATGTATGCTGAACTACATTAGTTATGTGGCCATGCCCTAGTGTCAATATTTCCATCGCTACAATTTGCATAGTACAAAATGCATCGTCGGAGGGTATTCGTCAACTTATGTGACACGCTCTAGTTAATGATATGTAACTGAAGTACGACCTGTGCCCTATTGATAGGGTTCCTGAAGTATTAAACAATATGCATATTCCAAATCGAACTACAACCGTTTAGTTTTTGTTATACATATATTATAACAATGATGTTATTTATGCTGTACTTATACATTTGCGAAAAGGGAACGTGCATTGTTAATTTATTTCCATTTCTCTAGATTTCGTCAATATTTCATAGAATAGAAAAATCACACAAATTATAGCTGTAAGCGAATGTATGATTATACCAAACCTTGATAAGGATTTCAAATTGTTTATTCACCAATGTTGCAGATTTGATTTTATACAAAACATTTAAATCAGTCTATATCAAAACCAGTATTTCATTAGATGTTGAGTAAAGAAAAACAAATATCCAATTTATAATTTTAGACTATCAAAATTTACATGGCCACTCTTTTGGATGAAATGTCAAAAGATTCATCTACTCAGTCGAGTACAGCGAAAGTCATCCAAGCCATAGGCGTGGCTATTGCTTGTCATAGTTTAGAGATACAGTTGCCGGATACGGCTTTGCGGAAGTTATGTGAATGCCTGTTGGTGTCGATGGACAAAACAAATAAGAGCGTTGTAGAATGGGAACCAGTTAAAACGCTGGTTAATTCAGAGTACGTGCAATTTTCTTGAGTTTTGCTATAAAACTTAATCAAAAATTATAAGTTAAATGTAGATATCGTATTACAATGAAAATCAATTGGATAAAAAATGCATTTTATGCATAAGGCATGTAATAACATTGTCCATATTAGTACATTGTGTTGTGTGTTTACTTTCAGTAAATTGAAGAAAGCTTTAACATGGATTGCAAAGCAGTTTACGTCATTGAGAGATGTGAAAGATCCATCATGGATGTACTGCCTTCCCCTTGTTCATCTCGTGTTTGGATTATGTACTCCATTTGAAGAAAAAACAAACGCCATTGACCATGCCAATGAAAAACCAAGATGGTGGGGAGTAGCTGAAATACAAGATGTTGTGGAATCTTTTAAATTAAACAACAACAAATCTGTGATGTAGGTCTAACTTTCAAAATTGCTAAGACCACCTATCTTTATGATCACTGCATAACATTTAATATTTGTCAACATATGACCATAGCTTTATGCGTTGTATTATCATTATAATATGTTTTACACAGAAATGTTAATTAATTTCATAATTATAAGTTAAACGGTTATTTCAAGCAAGTCAAAAGTTTATGTCAACACACCAACATATTAATTATATACTTTAAATGTAGTAATATGTAAAAACAAGCATCACACTTGTTTTGCCACTGAAACCTTGATACACTCGAAATGTGTGCTGTTCAAAAGAGCTATATTGCATCACTTCCATTTCAATGAGCTGGTAAAATTAGTCAATTAAATATTTATTAAGAACTATAATAATTATCCGCATACATCTAATGAGTTTGTGGTCCAAAATCCTATAGTACGAAAGTCTGTTTCTCTGAAGTGGTACATAATAAACGCTATTATTATCTGTGTTGAACTGTACAGTTAAGACAAAATTACCATCCATCATTCCATTTTAAGATATTTTCGTAAAAAAATCGAATATGTTTTCGTGTACTCAAAAATTATAGTTCACTGCCTTAAAAAAAAACATGTATCTTTGCTTAGAGTTGTGTGGGCCGAAACACTGGACGTATGTTCGTAACTCTTTAGAGAACGTTTCTGATATCGATGCGATGTCATAGCTTTCCAGTATCGGCTCATTCAACAAATATGATCGTATATATTTTGCTTTTCTGAATTGCTGATGTAATTCATGCACTATCAATATTTATTATAGGATTTATGTGAAACAAAAAACGGTATGTTTATATTCTTCCGTATTATTTTAAATTAAAGGAAATGCAACTGAATTAGACTGTCTAGACGAATTGGCAACAACTAAAGGTGCACAGTTGCATTCTTGTTATTGTTATTGTTTTTTCTTGTACATTACAGTTCCCTTGACACAGTAGTGAAAAAGCTTATTCCTTTATTTGAAATGGACTTCTACTTGCCGCGGTCTATCGTTGCATCATTCAGCTGCTCCGACCTTCATAAATTAACCGATCAATGGGTTCCTATAGAAGTGGCGTGTGCTGCCTTGGTGTACTGGACTAAAACGACCAAGGAAACATGCCATTTTCTCAATTATAACGATTATGAAAAGGTACCTAGTACTACATACACTTAGTACGTAATATGTAAATGAAGTTTGTATGTTTTGCCAACAATACAAATGTCAAAACTAGTCAGAAATATAAATTATCAAACCAATCTCGTTCGTGTGTATCTCTTTTAACATAGCACAAAACAATTAGCTCACCATCATTTATATGATGCCAAACTGTAGACATAACTGTACATAAGGACCGTTATAATTAATTCAGTATTTTGGCCTACTGGAATCGAGCAAAATTGATACACGTAAATCCTACCAACTTACTGTTATATTGTTATATTTATCTTTTTCAAAAACGTAAACTAACATAACCAAGTATGAATAAAGGATAAAATAAGCTTTTACTGTATGCGTATAGAGCTAACACGTCTCAGATTAATACAGCAGATATATACAAATCAAACACAGCAAACTGTTACATGCTAGCAAAGTTTTAATGCCAGGACATTATGTAGCAATCACTTATGTTTATCTAATACTATGAATATATTATTTAAAATCAGTTATTATTTGTGAAAGATTTCTTAATCAAGTGTTTTTGGACCGGTTCAAATAATAGAACAAATTAAAAACAATACTCCAAGTAGTTCAAATTATTAAATTATAGTAATGTTATTAAATTAAAAAATTCTTTGTCCTTGTATAGCTTCTCTGCATTATGTAATACGTAAGGTTTATTACATTTAATACATAGTTTATCGATGTAATGATTTAATGCTATCATTGGTTAATGAACAATCTGTTATGATATTGCAATAATCACAATTCCATTATCATTATTATTTTGAAAAATAATTCTATCGAAAGTGTGTCAACATTCAAACGATAAGTTTATTGTCCTTTTAGCTTAAATATGACATTCCAGGAAGATCCTTCACACAATTTACCTTTCACCTACGTATTAGACACGCTGGAATTGGACATGCGTTTTTGTAGTACTTTCGCGTGAACTTTAATGCTTGTGTATGCACGATTATTTGTTTCAGAAAGTCGATGAAACATTAAACGTAATCGTGGAAAGATTTCAGCGGGAAAGCAATTCCGGAAAAGGGTAACGTGTCATATGTTATGTTATATATATATATATATATATATATATATATATATATATATATATACAAATATATTTGTAATAATTGCAATATGTTTACACGTTATCCGTTAAAAACGTTTACATCTCACTATTCTTTTTTATCCAGTATGTATTGTCGAATGTAAGGATACATCAGTAAGTGCAAATATAAATAATGTACTGAACCGAATCTACCATACGGATTGAACGAAATTATAGTTATCGACATAGTGCACTGTTCGGTAAGAGCCACTTGTTGTATTCAATTGTCGATCTCTGGATTACAGGGGCGATTACGGGAAAACAATACGAAGGAGCAAAATCGCGATGGAGAACACGAAATACGCAATATCGCGATGTTGATAAAGCAATCTTGCATCGTTATCTCGTGTTTTCGCATCGTGTGTTTGCGCTCTCGGCCTTTTTTATTAAAATGTCGAAACTGTAATAACACGATGCAAGACTACGAAATTAGATTGCGTCGTATTCTGAAACCTCGCATCATAATCTTGAGATTTCGCATCGCATTATTATCGAACTTTTGTATCGTAATAATGCAACCTCGCATCGTGTTTTGGCAACAACAGCCTTTGAATTACACGGGCGGGAAAGCAGGAGCACGATGCGAAGGCACGAGATTATGATGAAAATTAGCTAGCCATAGATCAAGAACTTAATAGTTGATATTAACTCCACAGTCTGACCTTCCGGTTGCATATGCGCAGACGAGTCAGTTCGGTAAACTCTGTTTAAGGAAAATGTATTTTTATGAGATGCAAACAATATCTCTTCTTTAGATCATTGTTTACATGATATTTTCGTATCATATTATCGTTTCGATAGAAAGGCGTTAATATGTTTTATATCAATTGTTTAGTGCTATGTTTCACTCTGGCATGAAAATCTACTTACAATTTTAGAATGCTCTGATAAATAGTGGCATCGTCTGATACCTCTACAATTAGCTCTCATATGTGTGGTGTATACAACTGTAAGCAAATGTATTTGACTAGATAGAATTTAAACATGGGAATTATTCCTAACTGTCGATTTAAACTTTTTACACGCCAGTTAAAAAAAAACATATATACAGTCCAAACAAAACCCAACATCCTTGCGAACTGAGTATAAAACCTATACATGTGTATGTTCCAAGCTATAACGAGAGACTGTTATGATCCGTTTGCAATACATATAATCCGCCAAAAGCAAAATGTAAACAGTACACATGTGCTACGTATTTAACCTCCTAGGGTATGTACTTGTTTCAATATTAATCACTTATTACACAAAACCTTATTTGTCTAAACTGATATTTGTAAAAGCGAACAATAGGATTTTAATGTTTTGTTCAGTTGCAATTATATTTACGTTAATATAATAAAATATTTCCTCATTGTGATTGATGTATCTATTATATTCGTAATTCTACTTTGCTTACTATGTGCGCCATAAAACGAACATATTTTGCCTTATGTACATACCATATATTTATCTTTTAGCATAGCGCTTAAAATATATCAATATTACAGAAAATTTCGTTCAACTTCATGTTGCCGTGTTTTGACACCAAAATTAAAAAAATCATGTCAATACACAGTGATCATTTTTTTTTACATTAGTACTTTTTGAAACGAAATTATTATTCAAAAATATATTTTAAACAAATGATATTTTTAAGTAATTGCAATTCAAAAATATTTTTATTCAATATTCCTTATTTAAATGGCATATTTTGTTTACATTAAATACTAATAAATAGTATATGCCATTTCGTGTTTTGAAGACTGATTTATTGTATCTTTACAAAAAGAGTATTTTAAATTGATAGACTATATCTAGTAGCTTTCATTTCTTTAGGTTTTAAAAACTGTTTTACGCCATGGATTGTCCGTTTATTAAATAACGCCACAATCGAATCGAATTTTCATGTTCAGTGTTTCTCTTCTCGGTGTTATTTAATACACGAGCTTTCAGTTGTAACAAATTTGGGTGTTTGTTGATGAAAAGACTCGTATTTATTTTACAAATAAAGGTTGTAAAATACCATTTTATGAAGTTTTAGAGAAACATATGCTTCAAAGTTATGTATTTTTTGCTTTTTACAACAATCATCGCATCACCACGATATCTTTTTAAATTATTAATGTATTAACGTATTCTTACTCTATTGTACAAATTGTCGCGTTACAAACGCTTTATTATCCTAACGATTAACATATTTGTTTAACATATTTCTTTTCCAGGGACTGTTATGTTGCCTGTTTGAATATACTGCGTATATTCTTTGACGATTTCATGGGATTTTATTGTTTCCAAATTATTCCGCTTCTTCGTATGCGTTGTAGCGTTAAATCCTTTGTAATCCAAGTTTACAATAAAATAACGAGTAGCTCTAACGGAACACCTTAACTTAGAGGATACTTATGAGTTTGGGAATTATGAAAATTATGACTTAAGATGTTGTTAATTTTGGATTGTAACGATAGTAATTAATATTTATCGCATGCAAGCGTACATGGTTGTCCGTAAATGAACTATATTTAGCTTTAGCTCAACAAAAATCTAAACTAGAATGACCTGTTACTATATAATGATATGGCAAAATTGTTTGTCATGAATTCAATGTTTTTTATCCAAGGGCCAGTTTATTTGCACATTTTAATGGAAGTACTTTTTACACTTTGAGGTAATTTTACACATTTCAGATTGAACTCGTCATATTGGATGTCGCATAAGATATCATATGATTTGGTAATAGAGGCGTTCAGTCACCACGCCACAAACAGAGTCTCAAAGAGGTTGCGCAGTGTGAAAATATTCCTTCACTCTAGCGCGATGTATTGTTCTTTCAATACGGAAACCGAACAAAAATCTAACGGTACGCGCCAAGACACTGAATCAAGACAACTCATCAATACCGTTGTCACAAAAGGAAGCACTTTTCTCACAAATATAACAAATGCTGAGCACCTAATTTGGGGATTGGAAGAAACTTTAAAGGTGCATTTTTTTACAATAATTTCCTTTTCGTTTATGACATATATACTCGATTTTAGATAAGTTTGTATTTGTATGTGTTTACATCAATTTCGTATCATATGGATTCACAGTGGAAGTTAATGTTAAAAATAATGGTGTTATGGCTGAGAATCAATGTTCAAATTGTGTTTATAAATATTTTAATTTGCAGATTTGGAATTCAGCATTCATTGAAGATCCTCGTGGGGATCCTGTACTTCAGGAATGGAATGACTCCATATCAACAAAACTCCAGACTGTGTTAACACAAATGGTAATATCCGTGCACGTTTTTTGTCAAAGGGTGTTTAGATATATCTGCAAGTGAAGTTTTAACGTTTATATATTTTTCATTGCCTACTATCTGTTTTGATTGTAAAATTCATATGCCCATCCCGAATGTTTTTATATAACGCTATGACTATCCGAATCTGGTTTGATAAACCTCGCGCGTGGGCGTTAAACAGTAACTCGGTGTTTCCGAAAAATATCAAGAAAAAATCAATTGGCGCATATTTATAATTTTAGAGAAATCAATATCGAATAGTGCCTTATTTTTCAATAAAATCTGCACAATTTTGGTCGCGGTTGACATCGCTCTGCATGGGTCCATTATTGACTATACCGCACAACTGCATAATAATTTGGTGCATTATTTAATATTTGGCACAAATGCATATCAAATTTAAAGTTTCTAATACAATGTTCTATAATTAAAATGGTGCATCATTTAATATTTGACACACGTGCAAATTATATTTAACTATTAAGATTGTTTTTATTCAATTGTTTGTAACTTTATTTTCAAAAGTTATATTTTGAAGTTATTAATAAATTTTATCTCACGATTGCACAGTTTTCTAATTATCGACATTGTATATATTTTGTGCCAACATAAAGATGATTTATGTACAGTTATTTCGTGGTTTTAAGTGCACGTATAGCTTAACGAGGGAAGAATTCATAGCCCACTTTTGCAGAGATGGCGACAAATACAACACAACTATGCATGCATGCCTCAACAGCATCGCATTTGAGGTACGTACAAATAATTAATAATTAAATACCAATGTTTGAAGAACAATAAATGCAATAGATATCCATGCTCAGGTTTAATGGTGTTGACTTCTTATTGTAGGTCATTGAACACGTCCTGTGTTCATATTCCCCGATAGGCGACACTGAACGGATTCGATACAGTGATCTACTATCAAGATTTCTCAATGATAATTGGGAAAGAGCGTACAAGACACACGTTGCAAACTACATTTTGCATCTTGCTATAACATGGTCGCCAATGAAGCACTTTGTTAAAATACAAAGTAAGTTATACTGTTAAGATTGTTATCTTTGCATTGTCATGACGTGCATAATCGATATATTAAATGGATGTCTGTTAACAACTAAGCTAATGATGCGCTATCGGATTTGTTTGAATATAAATTTTGTTTTTAAAGCTTATATATTTTCCCATCGGCGTGAATATTTATGTTGCTATAATCTTCAAACATGAAATAAGAACGTATTTAAATGTTTAATTACTTATAAAAGAACGTCAAACTTTTTGATGTATTGAAATCGTGTTACAATTTCATTCTCTCTTAATATATAACTATATTATCTCAGAAAATACAATCTGATTGATACACATGACAAGTGTGCCGAAAGTTTGCTTGTTCAAGATATTTATAAGAAACTTTCAATCCATAATTACATGTATTATATTTGCTTCAACGATGAGATATGGTTGGGACTGTATGAATGCAAAGGACTACTTTTTAACTTATCTGTATGCAAAACATATATTCCTGGAAAAATTGTCAAACTCACTTATATATTCTTTCAGATCAGCAAACACTTACCTTCCATGTAGGATGTGTCGACAAAATACAGCAAGTATGTGCGACAATCGAAAGTATTCGCTACTCAATACACGTAGGATCAGTGGATGTTAGGATGTTAAAGTATATACAAGAACACTTAGATCCTTTCTGTGACTTAGTTGCACTAATGCATAAAGATGGTACCATACAAAGACAGGTGACTTCTAGGTTGATTCATCTACGAATGAAAGAGGTTGAATCTTATAATATTCTTGCAGAATTAATGAGGCGCTTTATGACGTTGTGTCAACAGTTTCAGGGTAAGGATGATAGTGATGCTTGTCATGAACGTAAGTTTGTTCTAGGCGTAAACAATCGGTCAACCTTCAGATATCATTTTTGTATACAATTTAAAAAAAATGTATCGTCAAGTATTTTGGAAAATTAGATAATCATACTGCTGTTTAAAATTATGAAATTACTATTTGACGAGCGGTGTTATTTCTGTTAAAAATCTAATATTTATTATAATAAAATAAAACGAGTCCGTCATATATCAACGTATTACGGTCACATTGTATGGTCACACTATATTTATATTCCCTGTAAATTAATCGAGGGAGATAATAAATTATTAATTGTATAATGTTGGTTTTAGTGGACACTTTGGACTTAAAGGCCATTTTAGCCAAGGACACGGACAAACTTCAACTTCTATCAATTTGTGATCCAAAAGCAGCACAGACTATTGATGCGTCAGTGATATACGAACCGTGTATAGTGCCATTTAAGTCCTATCAACGTGTAATAGATGTAGTTTGCCAAGCTGAACAATGCATCGACAGCATAGTGTTCATGCAGATGTGGGAAGAATGTCAGCAGTATCACAAACGCCCTTTCACCATTGATGAGATTTTAAAGGATGTTTGGTTGCCAACAGTGTTAAGGTATGTGTTATTGTTTTTAATTACTATTCAACATGAAGGAAAAATAAAAACAACGAATATATAATGTTTGGTGAATGCATTACTCTTGCAAATTATGTTATAATTCGGAATGTAATTAAATATATTTTTAGGTTGAATTATACATTTGAATCATATTATTTTCAGATGGAAGCTATTCGGGGAGAAACTGCGATCTGGGAATATTTTGGTTGACGATGTTGACAGACAATTAGCTTCTGCATTTCAAGAACAAGATGAGAAGCTTGAACGGGAAATTACCGTCTTCGATATTCCAGAAAAAATGGCGAAGTTACGGATTTCCCAGATTAAACAATGGCGACAGCTTCGCGCCTGTGTTGATGGTGCACTTGCTATTTTAAAATTACAGACACATTGCGGTCTCAAGGGAGATTTCGAGCCGATCAAAAAAATTGCTCGTGTATGTTTGCATGCTACAGCTATCTTTTTTCTTATTTAATCACAAGACACGACAAATCTCACGCTTAAAAATAATATGTTATAACACAAAATAATAAAATGTGTCTTTTCAATTGAAACACATTTTAAAACAGGGAATTCTTTAAAAAATGTGTTATCATTATAAAAAAGCTTTGTGTTTTGTATAGTTCAAACAAAAAACATTCGAGATGAACGAGTTTGATAGTAATCTGATGAAGACGTGTAAGCTGTTGCAAGAAATAACACCGGACAAGTCAAAGTGTCTTGAGACGTTTTGTGAATGCGGAGACCTTATCAAATGGTTACAGGAGTCCATGGGAGAATGTAAGTTTAGTACTGGTACTTATACAAAACACGTATATAATCATAAGTTTACTTCACTACGGGTAGATAGACGACAATTATATGTTATTTATAAATATTTAATAATTTAACAAACATTTATAATAATATATTGACACAAATATTTAAACAACACACATAAAAAACTTTACTCTTGATCGCTTCTATTGCATGTTGATATGGATAAAAATACGTAGACCTTCTTTGAAATGCTTATATACCTGGAAATGTGTTTGAGTTTAGCTGGGCAAAAAGAGTTAAAGGTATTTGTTGACCTCGCCATGAGTTCGGTTGGAGATGATCAAAATAGAATTGTCAATGTCCAGTGCCTACATTCGGCGGTCATCGGATATTCCCCGTTGATATTTGACCTTAAGCCAGAGCATGGTTTCTTAGAAGTGCGGAAAAATTGCCGGATTGTGTGGAAAGAGTTCTCAGCCAATCCGAAATTACCCAAACAATTGGTAATACATGTTTTCTTGTTATTTATTTAATGCTGGTATGTGTGATTGAAAGCACGTTTGGGTGTCCGTGTGAGTGTGTGTGTATGTGTATGTATGTATGTATATATGTATGGATAGATATATGTATGTATGTATGGATGGAAGGATGGATGGATGGATGGACATTTAAATGCATTTTAATGTATTTATTTAATTATGTTTTAATTTATAGTTGTTATCTGTTTTTATCTATCTATCGGGCCGGTCTGGCTTTCCATCCTCCCGGCTAGGTATAATTTTAATTATGTATGACTTATTTATTTATTTACTAGATTATACATAATAACCGAACTTTTTTATATCTAAAACAGAAGGATATTTCTAGTCAGCTTCCTTGGCTGAAGGAAATTCAGAAAGCGCACGGTTCCGTTAAAGTCACGTCACTGATGCAAGCAGATGCGATTACTTCTGATGGAATATTTACAGTAGGATTTACACATGGGAGTGTCGAAACGGTTAGTTTCACTGGCATTGGAACGAAATAAGTTCAACAATATAAACCAATAGAATTTTAACAGAAATGTGTAGTCGTCAAATTCAATTATTATACCTGCTTGGCAAATATATTTTTGTTTTAATGTTAAGTATATTGCGGCATTTAATTGTAAAAATGCATACGATTCCTTTCAGAAAAAGAGTACTATTTTACTGATACATCCATGCATTCAATGAAGTAAATAAAGAGATTTTTTTATATTCAGATGACTGGAGACATTATTACAGCTACATTACCACAGCAAGACAAGCAGTACGATTTCCGACAGTTGCAGGATCTTCAGAGTAGACTCATGTTAGTGGCTGGTAGAAATCAACTTACAGCTAAGGAAACGGGGGTTAGCGTTGAAATGTACTCTTTGGTAAGTTTTATAAACATGTTTGAATTAATATTTGTATTTCTTGCGTTTATTTGCATTTGTGTGCGCATAACGTTTCCGTTTCTTTTATTTATAAGATTTTAGACAGCGTGACACGTCTTGGAAATGTTTTAAGAAAGCTCCGTAAATCAGGATGTGTCTTGTTTAATTCATGGAAAAGTCAGTTTTGGTGCAAGCAAGATAGGCGGATTTGCGTTGAAATATCAATTGGAAACGACAAAGATCTACCAAAACTGGTTGTACGTATCTATTCAATACACATCTTTTTGCATTTATGCATGTATCAACAATCATTCTCGATAATACTACAAAACTTAGGATTAAATGCCATAATATTTTGTTGAAATTCGCGTTGTTAAATCAATAACAGATCAATAAGCTTATTCCGTTTCTTACAGTTTACAATACAGAATTTCTGAGAAGTTAATTGTATAATCGAAAGGTTTTAAGTCAACGTGTGCCATAGGACGTATGAATTTCTTGCATAGTGATGGTCATTTAGTTTTTTAAAAACGATTTATCTTAAAATTTAACACATATATTTTATAAAATAGTATGGTGTTTTTATTGTTTGTATAGGGAAGGACTAACCAGTCAGAAAAAGTGCAACACCATATTCCTGAAATCGCGAAGTTCTTGGAAAAATGTCTGGATGAATGGTTGGCGCACATAAAACAGAATCGAAGCGAATTTTACTTTTTAAACTTTTTTACCACGGATCAACTTGATATTCTTCAACAAGAGCTCGCAAAAATGGGATCTGAACGAATGCTTTCGCCACACGTTTTCTCACTCCTTTCGGCTGTGAAAAATGATTGTAAATTAGGTACGGATGTATGACTGATACGTCATTGCGGTAAAACTATTGAATCTTCATTTGAAGTTCAGTTGAATCAAAACTAATATTTTGAACATGCTCAGAATATTTGATGAACATGCTATAGCAGTTGCGAACACCGAGATACGTGCTTGTGTATATCGGTTATTTGCAATGGAATTACTCAATCTTGACGTACAATAGTATTCCAAACGCCTCGTGTGTTTGTCTCGCTTGAGTCGTATTTTGAAATCTCATCACATTTTCCGATTCACGTTGTATTTATTAGTATCGATGTATTGATTCAACACTGGTGCAGCTTTCCCAATCGGATTCAAAACAGTGCACTAAACAATAATAGGCTATATCCTTAACAAACCGTGTGTACGTGTTTGCCTTTTAGACTTAATAAAATCGTTCAACGTTTTAAAAATAGGTTAACGACAGAAACACTCAAAATCATTTGATCGTTTTGCGCTTGTAATTTTATCAATTAAACATTGTGCTAACTTAATTTAAAATTTCATTTGAATGCTTCATAAGATTTATATTTAAAATACTTACACATAGTAGCAAAATGATCATATTAAAATAATAATATCTAGAAATATCACTTTTGTTTAGCGGATTTGGAAACAGCACTTAGAGCTGCTCAATTGGAAGTACTTACCAAGTTATCAAAGCAGCGACCTGCATTGGACACACTTGATAACGCAGAGCAAACCGAAGACAGCGATAAAAAGATTAAATCTTACAATCAAAGATCAACGTTTGTTAAAGAACTTGTTGATATTGGTTATGATAAAACTTTGGCTGAAATGGCACTGGATCATGTCCATGAGGAAGATATTTCTTCCTGTGACCTTTCAGAAGGTATTTCCCGATAATATTACCACATCGTTGCCTATGCGCTAATGAAGTATTTTCACAAAAATACATTTTCTGTAAATCTAATTGTAGTGTTTATTTCCTAAAATCATATTGGTTGAGTATATGATTGTAGAAATCTAGCAAGTAGTAAGTTTTATGAATGCATGCTTAGGTGGGACTAAAAAAACAATCCTAAACAACACCTGGCCCATGAATAAATTATTTGTAAAATGCGTATATGCATTGCAGCCATATTGTGGTGTATGCAACAAAGCTGTGACAAAAAGGAAGAGAACATGAAAACGGAAAACAATGGTCAACAACCTAATGAGCAGTTTGAACTTACAGCCTGGAATGCACCATCATCGTCCACACTAGTTTCGATCATTGAAACATCACTAAGGCGAACGTGTCAAAAAAGGTAAATACTGTTTTATGTGTCATGAAAAGTATCAATGCACTTTAACATTCAAATGCTGTTTTTCATGTTCAACACAGCACAACAGAACAGGTCACTACTTTACATCACACATTTGAGTGAACACATGATCCATAACGCCAAATAATTGTTCATGCAACGCGTTGTTTCTTTGGAGCAAAACGTTGTGTGTATTTTATGTTTTTATCTTCGCAAGAAAAACATACAAATCAAAATAGTTAAACATATACACTTAGCCCTGCATTGCAAAACAATACACATAAACAAACTTTTAAGCTCGCAGCATTGCAATTCAAGTTTTAAAATAATAAAATTGAAGTTACTATGCATTTATTTTAATTACCACTGCACATGTGTTTTTATATTAAAAATAGTGATGACGGAGTGAGGCCGTTGATTGGAGATCTTACAGATCTTTGGACACATTTTCTTGATTCTGTGTCATCCAGCATAAGTGACTTCATCGGGCTTAAACATTTGGGTATTTTTCTGAAGCATCTGGCAGGTAAACATGTTTTTGGAATAATGATTATATATCTAAACATACATAATGTGCATACTTGTAATCTCTTTTTGGCCAATACTAAATTTGTTTTAAGTGCACGCCATTTAAAATATTATTATTTTTCAGTGGCGGAGACTGAAAGCGTGGAAAGGATGTATGCTTCCAACTATAAAGTGGGAGAACCAAATCTCATCGTCTGCCCTGCAGGTTTGTTAAATATATGATTAATAATATTAATCCTATTCCAATAGGGTCCAAATGCATAAAGACAAACATTCAAGGCTTTTTTCTTTGAATTATTTTATTACACATGGCATAATAAAATGATAACAATTGTAAAATGAACATACCAGTTTTTAAGTGCAATAAAACTTGAATGAATAAAGAAATTCAATGACACTCAGAAAACACGGTTTTGGATTTGACATTTCGACAAAAGCCTTCTATTTCAGTAAACGAATCCCAAACGTTTATCTTCCAATGCAATATCCCATGAAATGCACCAACATGTTATAAACACATATTTCAAGGAAACAAACACAAAAATAATGTTTGCAATTGCTAGATGATTGAAAGCCCATTCAAAATGATTACCATTTATTTTGTGTGAGGTTTACATTTCTTTGTTTTTCTTTAAAATTATGTGATAAACATAAAATTGTGTTAATTAGTTTTGGGAAGTGACCAATTGCTAATACAATTCAGGGCAACTCATACACATATAAACAAACTGAATCTCGAGTTTAATCAGCTTTTCGATAGTGAACAAATGAACCTTTGGATATGAAACAAAAGTCGTCATGTAGAGCTACATCGAATGTTGATGGAAATTAAAGATTTGGAATTAATATAAAGGTTTCATGCAGTGAAACAGGAACAAGGTTGAATTAAGTTTATAGATTGCAATGACACTTTATGTATATGTGCCTTAAATTGCATATGGCATGGTTATTGTCATAAAACCGTCGAACTATCTTCTGTTAGAATATATGTTAATATTGTAATAAATAATCATATATAGACACTTCATATAAAAACTCTACGAACTGTGTGCGTCTATACTAGATGTTAAAGGTATGGCTATGAAAACAGCGATACAAAAGCATTAAAGTGGGTATGCACGATTTTTATATGTGCTTAATTGTAATATATTGATAAAAATATGTTACAGTAACACAAAATATAAAAGAAAAATTATACATTGAAGACGAATTTCATAAAATGCAGCAAAGACAAATTAACGCCCCGAGCCGATTATGACGAAGATATTTCGTGCATATTAACCTACAAAAACTAAGCATACGTCTCTTTATATTAGGATCGGAGTTTGTGTTCGTGTGTCGTATGAATAGATATCGTTGCAGGACATTAAAATGATCCGTAAAACTAAATTTATATTTACATCGTACATGCATGATATACATGCTGGCGAACTCGACTGTACAGACATTTTCGATTTCAGAATTAAATATCTGGCTTATTTCCTATTTCGACACATGTTCTTCTTAACTTTTATTTAAATTTATATTGAAATGCATGTATAATAAAAAATTTACACATTTTATATAAATTCATAAATATTTGACAATATCGTGCATACCCACTTTAATAAATAAATACGTAGGACCATATAAATCTTGTCATTAAATGCGGAACTGGTGTCTCTAAGGTCAATGTTGATGTAACTAAATATAGAAAAATCTAATGTGTTGTATTGTTTATATTAATTTTAAAGAATATATTGTATACATACATGTATTTAATTTTGTAAATAACTGTATTAACAAAATATACAAAAGTATTAATTGCGGTGCTTTTTAGACCTTTAGACTATGCATATCAGTGACAACAGTGCGTGTTCTGGTATTTATAAGCAAAGATGTTATAAGATAACAAAGTAATGACATGCACAACGTACATGATGTGAATAGTATATGGACTTGCATCAGGATGATTTAAATCAATTCCTATTTTTTAAATATGAAAATAAAATAAAATCATGTTTGAGAGCTTTTTTTCTCAATCTGAAATTTTAGCTTTAGGCCATTATTTTTTTATTGTTTGCTTTTCGGGAGCGCCCGACCCTATTTTTCGACAAATACAAATAAAAATAAAAGTCCCTTTCGGGGTTTTTATTTGCATTTCACCCGCCGACCTGGTATTTTATCCAAAACTTGAAAAAAAATCGCGCAGATTACCGAAAGTGTTGTTAAAAATTTGTTTATAATACGGGTTGTTTCGTTGTGCCTAGTCGACTTGTAAAGTGTCAGCGATTTTCATTGGCTATTGCAGCCAATACCACACGCTATTAACGCATAGGTATTTTATAAATGATTATCATATTGTATTCTGGCAAATGGCGGATGTTAGCAACAACGCGGCGAATGGGGAATTTTATCAAAATCAAATTAATTAAAAATAGAGAAGAAATTATTTCAATCAGAAAAGTAAATCTTGAAAACACAATTTATGATATCATTCACATATTATGTGAAACGAACATAAAAATTATTAGCGTATTTGCAGAGGTGGCACCATCGATAATGTTAGATGTTATACGAAGTTTTGGGTAGGTTTATAATATGCGTATTTATTAAAATGTAGATCCTATAATATTTTTATTTGTTATTGATAAAGATCCATATCCCGAAAATGTCCAAAAAGAAATACTTTACGTTACTTTATGATGAACATGATGACTGAACCACAGGTACTTGCATCAATAATCCCATTCCCCACCCACCCATATATATATACTATATTTAGAAAATAGTATGCAACAAAGCTTCTGAAGAAAATGACATTGGGTCCGGATGTTAATATGTCCGTCAAAGACACAAGAATAGGCGTATAGTATCCAAACCTAGGAATTCCAAAGTCTGTAGTATAAAAAGTAGTTTTTAATGTGCTTATTCCACCCATGGATGAAAGTTAGAAAATTGGTTGTTCAAGCTATTAAACAATGTCAAAAATGTTTAAGTCTTTTTTTTTAAGTCAAAGGCATGCTATATTTGTTTTAAACATACATATGATATACACTCAACAAAAGTTTAACGATCTCTTAACTACACTACACAGTGCACACTTGGTGTGTTTAGTCTCTATTAAAGCAATATACATGCAAAAGGTGCTTTTACCGATAAATATATATAAAAGTAGGTTAATTAGTAATATAAAAAGCTTCTACAACAGTGTAATGACATATATAAAACACCTCAAGGTTAATGCAAGTGTACATAAGGTTAATAAGGTTATATTGGCTGAGATTTTGTATTTTCCCCAAAAAAAAGTAATCGGTTGAGACAGTTTTTTTTATTATTTTTTGGTCGACTGCTCACTTTTAATGCTTTTATTTTTATTTATCCCCCCTCGACTCATTTTTTTTAATTTCCCGTAAAAAAATAATAAAAAAATGTTGGTCTATTTATAACAGAATAAGGCATGTGTTTCCTACATTATATGTTTAATGAAAATATTACATTGATATAATAATATTATTCACAATATAATTACCGTATGTTGATTTAAAGGAGTTAATTCCAAAACAAACTTTAAAGAAGGATAATTTTACGTGTTGTTTTTCAAGAAATTATGTCAACTGATTCCAAATTTGTTGAATTTGTTTGCACTCTCAAAAAAGATGTTCGATAGTATCGATGTACTCACCGCTGGTGTCATAAAAGTTAGAGTTGGATATTTTGCATTTAATAAGATATTTATTGATCGCGATAATACGATGTATGTATTTGTACTGTTCCTATGCATGGTGTCGATGGTTGTTTTGTGATACATAATAAGAATGTAGATCACGTTCTTTCTTTTCACCTTATATATGGAATTGAACTATTGTATTAAAGATGTCAGATATCTTTTCTACAATAAACAAAAGATAGAACACCTATCATCCCCTCGACATTTTGTTTTGTCATGTTTTTCAAGGACATCAACGTACTTCTGTTCAGAGTGGAATCTCTCACGACCTAAATGTGTCATACTTTATATTAAACTAAAGTTACAATGTCTCTTTCTTACAGCCCTCTGAGTTGCAGATGATCTTATGATAATTTTTATATACTATATGTTTCTATTTTAACAAAACATTTCTTTTCAAGTGATGAGTGTGTGTGTGTGTGTGCGTGCGTGCGTGCGTGCGTGCGTGTGTGTGTGTGTGTGTGCGTGCGTGCGTGCGTGCGTGCGTGTGTGTGTATTTGCGTGCGTGCGTGCGTTCGTGTGTGTGTTTAATTATTGGCCATAACGGTGGTTATTGTAATCAATTACTTACATATGTTAAGTATGACATTGTAGTTGGTTTTTAGTCAAAGTCATTACATTTGAACAGGCGAAATCCTCAAGGTGACGTTATCCATTTACATGCACGACAAGAAACAGCCTCTTCCGTTGTCAGACGAAGTCCTCGTGTGCCACACAGACACGACAATTGATGAGGTAATCATTGATACAATAAACATTTTATATTGCTCATTTAAACGCATTCATTTAGAGCTATATTTTCTAAGTTCACATACATTTAAAGCTGCATACAGTGTATGACATCATTCCTTAAATAACCCATGTATGTTATTTTGTGATATGTTTATTTTATGTGATTGTTTCAAAATAGTTTCGAGCACTTACCCGTTTTTATGCAAACCATTATTTATTTACACGAATGATAATGTATTATGTTTCAAATGCAGTTTCGTTGGTGCGAAATTGTAGTGTGCGTGAAATTGTAGAATATATCAAATATATAAAAAAAACGTGTTAAAGCCTACCAAAATTATGTTTTCTATAGATTGAAATATTCTGGCGTCGGGCAGTTTTTGCTGATGGAAGAAAGATTCATTGTGTCGTACATGCCGATATTCTAAATTACGACGTTGGCGAGGCCGCGGAAAGGAGTTTGCATGACTTAATTTTGGAAACATACCATAAAACCGGTACGGGCTAATAAAATTCATCTTGATCAAAATGTTTTTCAATGTGTAGGTGATTCTTCTCTTGTATTATGTTTTAAACCGGTATAGGATTATGTAATTGATCTTGACCAACTTGTTTGCAATGTGTATGTGAATATGATGTTTTTCTCATATTGTGTTTAAGACTATTTGTGATCTCTCTGAGGAGTTGAAGGCTGATTCATATAATATCAATACTTTGGATGTGTTTTCATTAAAAACATATACTCGCAATTTGAACATTTCAAATTGGGATTCATGTTCAAGTGTGAATTGTTTGTTATATCTCTTAACACACTACGAACATATTAACACAAAGCTATAAATGCCACAGTGTTTGTATCCATTTTTTTTCAACTGTTACTTCCTTCTGTATAAGCAAATACATAACACAGGTTTTTTTTAATAATACATATGTTTAGCATGTTCGGATGTTTTGCCGTGGTCCATTAAACACTGTTTAATTGTTTGAAATTAGATATGAAATATCGTCTGTTCATCATTTGCGGATCGGACAATGAATATCGGTGTCCGTTGGTGTCCTCATTAGGCAAGTTTATTCGACAAGTTCAGACAGTCCACCAAGATGCGGTGAAGAAATATGTGGAAGATAAATTAGTGGTGCCAGTGAACAGAATTCACACGGTATCGTGTGTTGACTTCAAACGGTACACATTTTGCATTATCCCTTTTCAACAGTGTATATCAACGTAAATAAAAGAGATAACGTCGTTGTGCAATTTCACCATCAAGTTTTTTAATTGACGGGAGTTTGTCCATTCTATCACATGTGTAAGGGAAATTTGAATATTTGTGGAACTTACAGTTGGTTTTATCATCCTTTTACGATGGAGGCATATAGAAGTCGCACTGTCCGTCTATCTGTTTGTCTGTCCGTATGTCCGTCCGACTGTTTCCGTCTGAAGTTTTCTTTCTCAGCCATAACTATGGATGGATTTCGAAATGATTTGGAATATATAATATTATAAGACGACATGTTGCGTGTTACATCCGTCTCCCTATCTCAAGCGTCAAGGTTACAATCAGTCAAAAGTCAAATTGGCCATAAATGAGCTGTACAACTTTTCCATCAGTTACATTTTGCCTTATATTTATGGATTTTTTAAATTATTGGAACTAATGCACTCCATCATAAAACGACGTTTAGAGTTCAAACCTAGTCTCCTTTACTCAAAAGTTAAGGTCACACTTCAAGTGTTTCATGGTAAATGTTGCCATTTACAGCTTGTCTGGACCGTATCTTTATCATTCATCATGCTTTTAAATACATTACCAATAATGACATGAACCATGATGAGACAAAGGACGCAGCATTGTGTGTGTAAAACCTGTCACTAGGTTTTAGAAGTAAAGTTCACACTTAGAGATCGATGTTAACATTTGGCCATAGCACATCTAGTCAAAACTATAACGTTGTCATTCATCATGCAATAAAAAAAATAATTCACCACAAATGACCACCAAGTAGAAACTAAGTATCGCGTATATCACCCGTCTAATAACCACAAAGGTCAAAATTAAAATATGCCATAAACAGCTTGTTTGTTTCATAAGCGGAGTTTAAGGACAAGCGTGGAATTTGGACATCCATGGCGTAAGAAAACAGGTTTTGTTACCAGCAGAATAGCTTTTTCCAAACATAGGCGTTCATTCTAGTAGGTGTATTTGTGTTGTGTTATTGGTTTTGCAAATTAACTTTTATCAGATGTTCTGCACGCCTTGTCTTGTCAACACGAGCCGGTGTTGGAAAAACCTTATATGTACAGCGGCAGACTCAAGCCATGACACAAAAATTTGCCAGATCGAAAGAAGTTGAGTCAAAAGTTGTAAAAATACCGTTACAAGAGAAGCACATCAGCATGCAAGAAGTTATACAAGAATTTCTTAAACACACGCCGACATCAGGGAAGCGGAGCGTACGCCTGTTTCACTTAGACATTTCTCATGAGGTTTGTGAATTTTTCAATATGTATTTAAATAGGAATGGAGTAAAATCTTGTCATTTGTATAAAAAATATACTTAAAATTGTAAACTCATTATTTAATCAACATTTAAGCTCATTATATACGATTTCTGTGTTGTATGAACTTAGTGTATGCATTGTAGGTTCAAGAAGGCATTGACTTGCTACTGTTCAATCTTCTTATCCTCAATTGTTTGATGGACAAAAGCGGATATGTGTGGCGTAGAAGTTTGGACGACTTATATCTGATTGAAACTTTACCTATTATGATCCACGACACTTCAAGCAAAAACGATGTTTGTAAAAACTACTTAAAATTTTTCATATTTAGTTGAATTTTCAAACAATACTAATTTCTCAATATTATTTAAATATTTAATTTATTTTGAAGGTGTAATCACATTAAATTGGCTTATGACTGTGCTTCGGTATAGCTTATTAAGATAACTTTTGGCCTACATTTATTGTCCCCTACCGGTTTCACCGGAGGGGACTTATGGTGTGCGCTCTGTCTATCTGTCTCTCTGTTTGTCTGTCACACTTTTCTGGATCCTGCGATAACTTTAAAAGTTCTTAATATTTTTTCATGAAACGTTAAACATGGATAGATGGCAATATGGGCATTATGCACGTCATTTCATTGTGTTCCTACGTCAAAAATTATGGGTGCTATGGCAACAAATAGACTAAAAATACTGCTGAAAATGGTGGTTTTCTGGATCCTGCGATAACTTTCAAAGTTCTTAATATTTTTTAATGAAACTTGAAACATGGATAGATTGCAATATGGACATTATGCACGTCATTTCATTTTGTTCCTACGTCAAAAATTCTGGTTGCTATGGCAACAAATATATATAAAAAAAATCTGACAATGGTGGAATTTCTGACAATGGTGAAGCCGGAAGGGGACATATATTGCTTGGCAATAGTATTGTTGAGCTTATAATGCAGCGCGAGCATCAATGAACAATAACTTTGCGCAAACGTACACAATTTAGGGAATGCAAACTTACTACCTTGCGTATTGGCCACCAATAACTGTTGCATTTATTGTGTGTGAGAAAATGTAAATAGTATTAAAACATAAGTTATTAAAACTAAGCTGTGAAAACATTCAGTTTCAACTGCGTAGAAAGAATACACATTTTTATTGATATACGTTTATTATATATATAGTATATTATAAAAAAATATTGTTTTGTTATTTTTTGCTTATTTTCTGAAAAAAATGTTTACACGTTTATGTCTGTGAATAACTTATTCATAGATTTTGGTGGTTAGCAAAGTGTGCAGTATGCGTTTATTCTTGGTAGAGAAATTAATGACCGAAAAAAATTTATTCTGAGAGTTACGTACCATTTGGCAATCATGCATTTTGGAAGAGCAAAACAGCTGAAATCTCATTTATTATTTTAAAGCCGTATGCCCGTTGTAAAGTGTTTTAAAGGTATTCTTGTTTCTTATCATTTGGACAGTACGCTCACCAAATATTTGGCATTCTGCCCGAAGTTACGTGTAGATCACCGAGCGAGAGCTTAAACATCTACAGCGGTATTTCTCAAGTGGCAAATATAGGTAATGCATTTACAATCATATATCGGCGCCTTTTGTCTAACATTACGTTTATAATGTGTAATGCGTTCACAAATAAATTAACCGGATCACACCAACTCAGGAAAAATAATATAAACCGAACATTCAAATAACGCTAACACATTATATGTGCCAATGACAGTTTTGTTTTAATAATTTAAATGTATATGGTATTTGATTTAGATAAACGTTAAACTGGGTCAACTAGTACCCCTAGATTTATGCCTCTTTCCAACATATATCATATAATGTTCATCCAATAATGCAAATACTAGTTTAAACATACTTATTATTGAATATCTAATCATCGCTTTTGAGTATATTTCATGTGTGATTAGTAATGGAAAATATATTTGTATTTAAAATAAAGGGCTTAGACAAACGGATCAGCTTTTTGACGAACAGAAGTTTCGTAGTCCGGTATTTCAGCGTACTTATCAATACTTGCGAAGGTTGGATTTAGGAAAACAATTGACCGATGTTGATGCCCAAAACCCTGAAGGAGATCCGAATACGTGCCTCGGTGTTCTTTTACGGTATAAAATCTTTGGGTTAAAAGTCAAACATCTGTTGTATTATTCCAATCAAAATGATAAACTATACTAAGCACAATTAGTTCCACGCCGAGACATTTGCATTATTACTTTGATAAAAAGCTAGTAATAGGTTACTTGCGCCGCAGTTGTACCCGATATGATCCTTAACAAACAGTGTTGTTCATTTCTATCAAATAGTATGGTTGTGGAGTCCACATGTCTTTCAGTAAATGCATATATTCACGTCTCGTGTTTTAGTCGGTGTGGCGTTATCAACCCGTCGTGGTCAGAACTGCAAAACTTTGCTTGGTTTCTTAACACCCAACTTGTTGATTACGAGAATAATCAGTTTGTAAGCAATGCAGCCAGTGAAGACCTCCCTGGATTTGCAACGTTTGTTCTTCGATTTCTCATGCAAATGTCAAAGGTGTGTATTATAATATTATTGTTATTGTGATTTATGTAAGCCGATGATTCTACTTCTATTTGGTATGTATGATTATAACATGACCATGGTGTGTAATGAGTTCTTATTGGCACAGCTTTGGAAGTATTGCATCCGAATGTGTGACAATAGAGGCATATGACAAACCTAAGCTGAGTTGTACATATTTATAACACACATTTAACGGGTTACCGCTGCATAATTAAACACAACTTATTGATTTCCAAGCAATGAATGTTATCTTTTATAGAAAACAAAATGACGTTACCTAATGTGACGTCGTCTGTTCTTGTGTTTATTTACGTTCATATCGGATAATGAGTATTAAAGTTTACACGCGTGGTTTATTTAGGTCTGTTCGTTCTTTCCTTTTATCATAATGAATTTATACATTATCTTTAAAATATGCGTGTATGAAATTGCCAACATTTTATATCCGAATGTGGATACGGACCAAACGCGCAGACTATCCAGATTTTTAAAATGTTTATTGCCAAAAACATTAAGCGTACAATAAGTGCCAGCTATATCGATTTTACTCATTACGTAATCCTCTCTTAACTACGGCACGCCATAAACAAACAGTATTTTGCGCAATATGAAGTTGAACATCTACATGATCTATATCGGCAATCCGCGCATGCCTTTTCAAATACATATCAGAAAGATATATACGTAATATTGTTTCTTTTTACAGTAAAATATCTATTAATATGTTTTAACATGCCTTTTTAGGATTTTGCAACCCGTTCACTTCATATAAGTGAGGAAAGTCCGTTTACATCTTTCTCGAATGACGCAGATGAAACGATGGTAGACGAAGACATTCTAAATAGACTTGCACTTCGGAGAACCTGGGAAAGCAGGTTTTAACATATATAACATATAAACAAATGACGTATTATAAGTTTCGTTCATTTTCCATGATAATTCCTAATTGCATATTGCAAAACTGCTGTTTATATTTTGCTAATATATGTCAGTTGGCGATTTCAGCCCGCACCCGTACCTGTTTTTCAACTCGGATCACTTCACATTCACGTTTTTGGGCTTTTTCATTGATAAAACGACGGGTAATTTGATTGACCTACAGACTTCACATGTACTTGAACAAGCAATTATGGCTCCTAATTTGTACGATGCCCTTGTTAGAAACAGAGTTCCACTCCAAGAAAACTTCGATAATCTGCAGCGGTTAGTATAGTTATTGATGTAAGAAGATTTGTTGTATTTCGTGTTTTGTTATCCCACACTTTCATCCTGGTGGGCATGTATGATCAGCCGTCAGTCCGTCGGATTTTGTGTCAGGTAAAACTTACCTAACACAGTGATCAAAATTATAATATATATGTTCATCAGTATGTGATCTTGTGCTTCTGACTAGTTTTCGATGTAATGTATTTAGATTTCGAGGAATGTATATGGTCATTGGTAGCGCGAACATTACAATTTAGAATGGACTATGAATGACTATGTTCGTGCCATCTTTCTGTTATGTATTTCTTTCGAAACAGATTTAATTCAACACCAATGCTTTTGAATTATGAATAAACGTATGATTAACGATAAACATTAGTAAACGGCGTTTCATTTGTTGTCCAATTTAACGGTATCCGTAACCTCTTGACACTTGTCAAATGTTTGTTTATATTTAAGAATATATTTTAATGTACACATCTTTGTCTTTATTCATATGATTCAGAGACCAGAAGATATTGAAATTGTGCAATGTTATGGGCATCGACGTACCACATGATCCAGACAGTACCTAT
The DNA here is from genome assembly GCF_020536995.1 of Dreissena polymorpha. Taxonomy (NCBI): domain Eukaryota; kingdom Metazoa; phylum Mollusca; class Bivalvia; order Myida; family Dreissenidae; genus Dreissena; species Dreissena polymorpha. The sequence goes on along the minus strand of NC_068366.1, from coordinate 49,681,365 downwards.
GAGCTAACAACAGACAATGTCAAGAAAATATTTGCGATCTATATGAAATTTAGGTAAACTCAAATATTCAAATGTATGATTACCTCATTTTGACCTATATTTTATCAACTGAAAATTTAAATGCATGCATTTTTCCAAAGGATAATGACGAAATAAATCTTTATTTTCAGAAGTGGCATTCCTGTTGTCATAATGGGTGAGACCGGATGTGGTAAAACACGACTGGTCAAGTTCATGTGTGCCCTGCAGTGTCCACCAGGAGTAAACGTCAACAATATGATTCTGATGAAGGTAAAAAGAAACATTACATAAGAAAAATTGATTTGCATGAAAGGTTTTGAAATACATATTGGATATTTAAATAATTAATTGAGTTTATATATTCAAACATGATCTGTTTTGATTTATTTCTTTGTTAATTGGAATAGGTGCATGGTGGAACAATTAAAGAAGATATTAAACGAAGTATCAAGAAAGCGGAAGAACAAGCCAGACAAAACGTTCGCATGATGGCTGAATACAAAACGAACATATACACTGTATTGTTCTTTGATGAAGCGAATACCACTGAGGCAATTGGACTCATTAAAGAGGTCATGTGTGATAAATCTATTTGTGGTGAACCACTGAAGTTCTACGAGAACCTAAAAATTGTAGCTGCCTGTAACCCATACAGGAAGTATGTTGAAAAAGAATTGACCTTAGAAAATTCTGGCTGTGTGGTTTTCTTTTTCATTTAACTATATTTAGTGCACTTTTTATTCCATATTATTTTAATTTGTAAGGCATCCTGATGAGCTAATCCACAAACTGGAACAAGCTGGTCTTGGATATCATGTTGACGCTGACGAAACAACCGACAAGCTGGGTCGAGTTCCGATGAGGCGACTGGTAAGACAAATCATAATGGAATGTGTGCACCTGTTGATATATAACAAAGATTTTGAGGTTAATCACACATAATTTCGGAAATTTAGTTGTTTGCTATTCTTAAAGGTGTATAGAGTTCAACCGCTACCGCAGAGTTTGCTGCCTTTGGTTTGGGATTTTGGACAATTAAACACGGACGTGGAAATTTTATACGTCCGACAAATGGTGAAAAGATATGTACGTCTTAACTTTTTACTTTCGAGTGCTTGCTTATTAAATTTGTTTCTTTATTGACCATTTATATGTGTATTTGTTTCAAATTTAAATGGGGTATGTGTGATGTAAAATCTTACTGAGTGGGTAATTTGTTTCAGTATTTTATCTGACGATGCAATACATTTTACTAAACGTTCTCTGTTCAAAGATCGATGAAGACACTCTTCCCGATTCAAGATCTTTAGTTGACGTTATGAGCAGGATTCTAATAGAATCACAACAGTTTATGAGAGAACAAAAGGTGCAGTAAACACAAATTTGACATCTAGTTTTGAATTAACGTTTAAGTATATTGATAAATATATAGCGATAAAGAAAATAATGTGAATAAGCGATTTCAGGATGAATGCAGTTTTGTGTCGCTGAGGGATGTACAAAGAGCGCTGCTGGTTATGGCATGGTTTTACGAGCAAGCGGAAAACAACGGGGTTCTTTTTGAGATGATGAACGCAAGGCTGTCCAACGAATATACATCTGAAGCTCAAAATAGCGAAGATGAAGACAACCATGCAAATGTGGTATGTACCAATTACTTCATGTTCGTGCACTTCTTTAGCAACCGTATTTATGTTGTTGTTTCATTTTGAAAAAACATTTACATTACAGGGTTTAGATAAGTTAACAAGAAGTCTAGTGCTCGCTCTTGGAGTGTGTTACCACGCTTGTTTAGGCACAGAGAAGCGCCGAAGATACAGAAAAAGGATCTTCAAATGCTTTAGAGATCCATGTGTATTAACAAGAGGGGCGAACCAAATAGCAGAAGAAATCGAATGGTAATATTATATATTATTTGTTTTTGCATATCCACGTGTCAGTCATGTTGGTTATTAACGTAGCAAATCATTTATTGCAGTTGCCAAGATGTATTCCTTGACAATGTTTCACTTGACAACAATATTGCAAGAAACACGGCGTTGAAAGAAAACGTCTTCATGATGGTTGTTTGCATCGAGTTGCGAATACCACTGTTTCTTGTTGGCAAGCCCGGAAGTTCGAAATCGCTCGCGAAAACAATTGTGGCTGATGCAATGCAAGGAAATTGTTCTAAATTTAAGCTGTTCAAACATTTCAAACAGGTACATACTAAGTTTCATGTTGTTTTTCATACAACGTTGTTGTTTTGTGTTGTTGAATGCAGAATTACGCACGTGTAAAATTCTATTCGATATGTGCTCTTTATGCAACAGGTACAGATGGTTTCATTCCAATGCAGTCCGTTGGCCACTCCGGACGGTATTGTAGGTACTTTCAGACAGTGTGCTCAGTTTCAAGAGGATAAGGACTTGAATACTTTTGTTTCCGTCGTTGTTTTGGACGAGGTCGGATTGGCAGAGGACAGCCCTCGAATGCCATTGAAAGTGCGTTGATACCTTTTAGATACAAATTTACTAAAGAGTAAAAAAAACTATGCGTTTTTAAACTTGAGATTTTATTTTGGTATATTTTATTTTGATAATTTTAAGGTAGATTGTTAATGTATCTACAGACATTGCACCCACTGTTGGAAGATGGCTGCCAAGGGAAGGAAGAACCAAAACCATTCAAAAAGGTAGTAATTGAAATAAGAAATAGACTTGTATCAATATGTTGTGTATCGTATTTAATTTTTGCTCAAACGAGAAATACATTAAAATAGTCATGTACGGATATCCTATACATCCTTTTCTGCAGGTGGCATTCATTGGCATATCCAATTGGGCGCTCGATCCAGCGAAAATGAACAGAGGTATATTTGTCCAAAGGGAAGTGCCTGAAATAGACGAACTGACGAATAGCGCACTGTAAGTCGCGATTTAGATAAATATGTGTGTTTGTTAATAATTTAATTATGTTATTTACAAAAACGTCTTCACAAATTGGTTCGCTGAAACACTTGAATTTAATTTACTCCATTTCAGAGGCATATGCCATCGTAACAAAGTTATTCAGCCGTTAATAAAGCCATTTATTGGGCCACTATCAAAAGCTTATCTGGACGTGTTCAATGACGCTTCCAAACAGATGCGCGAATTTTATGGGCTTCGCGACTTTTACAGGCAAGTCATGTGCTTCAAAAGTAATAGTATTTTATAATTAACTATACGTCCATGAAATTTGAATAAAAGCGTATAATTTCCTTTGTACAAGGTATATCGATAGACAAATCTCTCTATCTATAATAACATATTCCTTAGGTTTTGCCTTTTAAAACGTTTTACGTATGATTACTGTACATTATTATACCGTAATTTTTGGATCAAAAGAAAAGTATCATAACTATGGACAAGTCATGTTTGAGGTACTACTTTGCAATTGTGGGCCTATTTGTTTGCTGTTGTGAAGTTAATTTTTTCTTTGGATCTGGTAGTCTCTGTATTTTAGGGGCATTAAAGCTTAAATATATCACAGAATAAAGATAATTAAACCCCAAAAATATACCAGTTTAAGTCATCACGTGTATGTCAAATCTTTATTTCACATCTATCAAACGATTATAAGGTGTTACAAGACGTATGTGAAATGTTTGTGTGTTCTGTTTAAGTCTTGTGAAAATGGTTTGTGATTTCGTCGAAGAATCTAAACAACCACCAACATGGTTTGAAATGCTTCATGCAATCAAAAGAAACTTCGGCGGACTTGAAATGGTTAATCCTGAGATACATTTTCAAAGGCATCTTCGTCATGTAATGAATTGCAGTGGAGCTGTAAGTTTTTACCATTGTTAATTCAATTAATTATATTTAACGCGTCTTGCCAATGTATACTTTCCCTATATCGAGCATGCGACAATATCCTATGTATTATATTAATAAAATGGGGCATTATCTCACTCCGCGTGGAGTTAATCATTGAACTATGAACAAGAGAACTGAACGAATATGACACTTAAGTTTGACCTTATGCGTCCGAAGATGCTAACATCCATCCACATTTTCCAAAATTATTGCCAGCAAAAAACATTTTCAATTCCATTTGCCTTTATACTGAACAGTAAGTTTTCAATTCATTTGAGTCGTACTTACAAAGTATACAGTTGTTTTTGAAGTCGTCATGACTTGTTAGAACGTATTTTTAAATAAGTATTTGTTCTTCAAACACGAATCTGATAAATAGTTCTTTCAAAATCAACACACTGAAGTGGCACACTGTTACAATCAAACGACACAAATCCACTGCAAAAAAAATTGTCGCAACTGCTTTTTTGACTAAGCGAAATCTTTACCTCGTTATGTGTTATACTTTAAATATATAATACACATCTATCATCTGCACTTTATGGATACAATCTTTTTCGCACAATACGCTTCGTTATTATTAGGCCTGAATTATTGATTTATACCAACGCGTTGTAGAAATGCACACACCATCTTATTAACATGGCAATGTGAAACGTATTATGCCTGTGTACAAAAATCCGAAAGGCTCATTGTAACGTAATATTTTGATGGTAACATGAAGTTATGGTATGTTTGTGTATTAGGTATAATACAATAATACAAATTAGGTATAATAAAATAATACAATAAATATCACACGCCATACAGGGTAATACTACGTTTGTTAACGATGATGATGATGATGATGATGATGCTGATGCTGCTGCTGCTGCTGATGCTGCTGATGATGATGATGATGTAATGAAAATGCATTTCAGGTATTGTTTTAACGAAATGCATTTTCTATTTATTGTCAGCACCGAGTTCGTGACCCAGACTGTAGCCCAAAAGGATTGATTGAAGCATGCCTCTTCAATGCTGTTCAATTTAAAGGGTAAACATACTGTTTTGTGATTGTACTAGACCGGAAGTGTTATGTCATTGTAATTTCAGTCTGAATGTTTTCACTTTCAAAGTATTTACATCAACATACAATAAGTAAAACGCGTGAAAACGTACCAATATGATCCTTTCATAAAACGTTTAATGTTCAAATACTACGTGTTCTAAATTTTTAATGTACCAGTTGTTGGTATAATATATTGCAATAACAACATGGCAATATAAAAATATTTCGTTTGAGTATCATGTACCAATCAAGTATGTGTTGCTGCTTTTTTACCAACAGAGAAAGTCGTTACCTGTTGTTGCTCACCGAGAACTACGGGGCTTTGTCAATCATACAGCAACACATATTTTCAAAACAAAGAGAAATCAGGCCAATAACAATTTTTGGAAGTAGTTTCCGAAGTGACCAAGAATACACCCAGGTAAACAAGAAAGGGAAAAATATTATGTGTTTAAATACTTACTTACTAATACATCGCATACTTGATTGAGCTTTTATTTAAATATGCCTCAGGTCTGTCGAAACATCAACCAGATCAAAATCTGTATGGAGACGGGAAACACCGTTTTGTTACTGAACTTAGAAAATCTTTACGAAAGTCTGTACGACGCATTGAACCAGTACTATGTGTACTTCGGCGGTGTGCGTTACGTGGACCTTGGCCTGGGGACACACAGAGTGAAATGTCCCGTTCACCAAGATTTCCGGTATTACTTCGCATCATTCTTGTTTACAAATCATTAAATAAAAACGTTTGAGAAATACTTGCAATGCAAATAAGCCTCGAAATATTTCACTGAAAACTTGTTGCAATTGTTTTCTTTCAATCTAACATCAGGCTAATCGTCGTTGCTGAGAAGCAGATAGTGTATAAGAAGTTCCCGATTCCACTGATCAACAGGCTCGAGAAGCACTTCTTGACAATCAATTCAATTCTGGATGAGAGACAGATACAGCTCGCAAAGAAATTGCAGGAATGGGCTCATATGTTTGCCACAGAAACTAATGATTCCATACGAGGGTATATAATTCTCGCTAATTTTAATGACTATTCTAACATAATAAGACCACAACAATTGTACAGGATATATCATACTCAATTTATCGGCAATGTCCAGCTTTTGCATATTCTATATACAGTACAGCTGTTGACCTGATTTGAACACAAAATGTTATGTGTCAGATCAACGTCAAAAAATGAAATATCAAATTCATTAAATATGCCGCAGTGCAGAAAACAGTACTCGGAGAATAAGTTTTATAAATAGTGTAACGTCTCTGAACGTTTAACTAAAGGAATTGTATTGCTTGAAATAAATATGTTTAAAGTAAAGGAAATGTGCTATAACTATCATACAAGTTTGCTCAAATTGTTATAAAACAGTGTTAATATCTCTGTAAAGACGTATTGATATGCATTGCAGACCAACATTGCGGCATGCAGGAGATGTATTCATTGGGTTTCACGAGGACACGTGCTCTGCAATTATATTGCACGTTTTTGAAAAGAACGAACATAACAAAATTAATGATCAGGATGTAAGTACACGCTTTTAAAAATGCAAACTTCACAAACTTTTTATATATTTTTCATGTTTTGCTTGCCTTGAGTTGAATAATGTCATGATATTTCTAAAAGTATTTTCATTTAACTACAATTTAGGTTATAGAAGAAGGAAAGCAACTTTTGCTTTGGTGTGCTACGCCAGAATCTTTGGTCTGTAACAGTCAACTTGACCAGGCTGAAAAAGACAGAATGACCAAGTACTATTACGAAAGACAGGCACACGATAGCTTCATTCACTATCTGAAACATGTGATTGAGAAAGTGAAGTGCAAGGAACTATTTGCTCAGGTAGTTTATTACATAGCATTTATGAATGTTTATGATAATGCTATTTTCTTTGTTTAATTATACAAAATATTAAAGTTTATTTATGTGTTGTTGGTGATGTGCATGCTTATTGTATTAAAGCTGACATGCCATTCAAAACTTCTGGCTGGAAATCACGTGAAAGAGATATTGAAAGAAGTTACAATGTTTCGCAGAGTGGAAATACTATCTTTATCGTTGTTTGACACTGAGCAACAGTTCAGTATTCGAGTACAGTAAGTAACTATTAAAACAATTAAAATTGGGTATGTATTCTGTTAACCGCAAATACATGTGTTTAAAACTAATTGACCTGATATTGATTGCAAACATTTACTTGATCGCTCTCTACACCAGATCATGACTAAAGAGCAAACGTATATATAAAATGACAGATCCAAATATTGTACAAGAGTTCCCAACACATTTTAATACATAATACTTGTGCTCAAAGTAGGTTGTCAATCTTTCTATTTTAAGTACAATGTAGTAAACACTAAAATCTATGTCAAAATTTTTTTTTGTTACCTACCCCACCTGAATTAATTAAATTAATATAAACATACATGTTTGTACATCATGTAGACAAACCCTGACGACAGCAACAAAAGAGGCTACATTGCTGATTATTCAATGTGATTCCGGGGACGTTAATGCTAAACTGATTGCTTGCGCAAGATACTGTGTTATAAGTGAGGTTGTTAAAATACGAGACCACCATAATCCGTCGTTCTTTGTGGTGTTTATTGTGCAACTACCTAGAAAAGCTGGCGGATGTTTTAGTGATTTTCAGGTATGTTCATCTGTATGCTGGAAATACACGTTACCCATAAAAACCGAAAAATGTAGTTTTATATATGTTTTTATAACCCCAATCAATCAGTTTTTTGATTGTGGACTGTAATGTTTAATTAACTGTGTACATATTTACGTGCTTAGAATTTTCATTTTCGATGTAATCAATTGGTATTTAACTGGTATTGTCAAAGAATGTCAATATACCTTGGTATGTCGCTTGTTTGAATTAAAACTCAAATGTAATTGTCCATGGATCTTTCTTTGGATTCTTCAGTGCGGAGTTTGGCATTCGGCACACATTGACGATTTGTTTGTTGAAGATGATAGCTTGCCTCCTATAAACTATCTGGAAAACAAGCGTATAAGTGATATATTTTCCGGTACTTTGACACATCAGCATCCAGGGTATGTTTTTATATTAGACATTTTGTAAGTAATGTTGACAAATAATAAAATTGCAATCAATTAAGTTATTAATACACTTACTTCGTTTTTATAAGGTGCAAATATTCCACCTATAATTTTGTATTTATTCTTGTGTTGATGCTACTTTATTAGACCTGTGGACAACAAACATGTGATGGGTACATTAAAAACTCTTCAAGATGTTTCCGACGAGCATATTGATATACGGAACAAATCAGACAACATGGAAATAGAAATTTACTCACGAGACAGGAATCGATCGATTGCAATTAATGACATTACGATTCCTAAAGCACCCAGTCTTTATTCAATGCAACATGCCACTTACATGTGGGGATTGGTTAGACATTGTGTTCAACCTGCCTTGTCAATGGTGAAAGATTTACAGAATACTGAACCAAGGGAAACCAAACGAGTTGATATTGTTCTCCGTGCATTGCCCGAATGCTCCAGTGATATGGAGATCACCCGTAAGAATATAGCACTTGTTTGAATTTATTATTTACCTTCTTGAAAAATAGTGTTCTTAATATAAAATAGTTTTAATTGTTATTTGTTGAAAATGACTTATTGCTTTAAATAACTGATGATTTGTTATTTTATAAAGCTTATATGCATATACACAGTTAATCGAGGTTTTACACACTATTGTGTTTTCGTTTTGAAGTTACATTACGAGTATCCAAATATTGGTATACTGGTATATTTTCTATGTTTCTGCAGCTTTTTAATGAAAAACGAGATTTATTGTTTCATCGCGTCGTGCCTTAGAAAGTAACAATACTGCCTCTCTTGTTTGCATCAATAAATGGTAATTTAAATGTTAATGTAATATTTCTATTATAGATTTGAGTTGTGTTAATATAAGTGCAATTTCATTTACAGTTAAATGTTGTGTTAATACATTTAGATCAGGTTTGTCGTTTCACTTTCATTTAACCGAGCTAAACCTAACACCTTGCATGTATCAATCAATGTCTGTATATGTTTTGCGTTTTGTTTTTGTTTTCCTTTATTTCAATGATTGCAACATACATTTTGGCAATTCGTCGTTTGTTATAAATAAAGGAATGTGAGCTTTGATCATGTTTCCCTAATGCAGCTAGAGTTGCAGTCTAATTATTTTTAAATTTGCAGACAAAGCTCTCTTTACTAATGGACTCGTCGTGTGGATTGTGAAACTATTCAAAGAAAAAGAACGTGAAACCGGATTTCTCTCTGATCAATGGTTGATACGAAATGCGGCTGCAATGAGAAATATCAATAAGAATGGAACACTGAGGTTGACCGCGATTGCTTTTGACCTAATTATACCTTAATTGAATAAATATTTATCTTACAAAACATTCAAAATGGATGTGGATATATCTATCATACCTGTTTATTTGCTGATACCAACACAGCCATTGTGAGTAGTATGAACTGTGTCTGCTTATAGTATATGTTTCTGAATCACAATCTCTCTTTCATTTCAATTTTAGGAGATCATGCTACAATACAATCGTTTCAAAAGTCGCTCCAGTTTTTGCCAATGTGTTTGCCTTTCTTGACACAAACAGCAACATGGATTTAATCGAGTGCGATATTCCTTGGAAACGCGAAGTCTGGCTCAAGTGCTTGAATCTCACACATGTACTTCCACTTAAGGTAATATTGACTTCCTGTTTGTATTTTCATAACATTATTAACCATCAAGAATTTGTAATACTGTAAATAGATAAGGCCGTCGATGAATTATGTTTACATTTTATTTGACCCGTTCATATGCTTGTTCGAGATCTTCTTCAATGCTTCGTTATCGGCAGAAACCAAGATGATAAGTATTAAAAAATAAAAACACATTAAAAAGTGTGTCGATGCCTGATCTTTGTTTATAACCATCTGCTCATCAATAATAAAAATTACAGAGTAATTCAAAATTGCTTTCTTGCATAGAATTCAGTATTTTAATGATTATATATAATATTAGTACACCGACTGTCAGTCGCTGGCGGGCGCAGATGAACTAAAAGAATTGCTGGTGAAAGGTACAGGGTTTGAAGGACATGGCTTCAAACTACGATTTCCATTCTCGTGGGTTGTGATAGATGTGGTCGACGAGTTAGTCAGGGATATTGTTATTGATACAGTTGAAGGTAGCACATGTATATACATAGCTAAATTAAGTCAAAATATGAATATTTTGTAATTTCAGTCGCATCTATATATCTCTTAAATCGTACAATATCAAAATGTACCTCAATTTTAAATTTACTGAGAAATGCAAGTGTTTAAAATGAATAATTTATTATTTCTAGTGAAAGAAATGATCAGCAAATGCGTAACAGCTCTCAAAGCGTCCCCTGTAGGACAGATATTGTCTCAATTTAGCAGCAGCACACAGCCGGATCCGCGTGAAATTTTGCAAGACTATATTCACGACTTTGTGCAAACCGTTTACAACGCTGGCACTGATTCAGAGCTAAATGTACGTTTAGATAATCAAAAGAAACATATGTACTGATATCATTTGAGAACAAGTTTTGTTTAAATTATATGTTAAACAAAAGTGACGATTTAACAATTTGCATCAATATATATTCCGTCATGTTAAATAGAGGTAGTTTTTTTTTACTTAACACTTGTCTCTTTTTGTAATCTAAGCCGCGACTTGTTTTTAATGAATAAAAAAGTTACTTGATAATTGCAGATTGTGTGCGAACAGATCATGTCGAGATCGATCAGCGTCGCCAATGAAATAGGCGGAAGTAATGATCTGATTTGCCACTCTATTTGCTGTCGCTTTGCATACGAGGAAATGTCGTTTAAGCTGACTTTTTTCCGATGTATAAATAATGTGTGGCCGTCTTGCAGCTCTAAAATAGTTGAAATCAGAAATACCACCCCAGGCCATTTTATGTTTAAAGAGCATGAATTTGTGAGTTTACCAATATACTTGGAGTTTTCCAAATTACTTTTATTTTAATATAAATTCTTATTATGTAATAATTATTTGCAAATCATCGCTATCGTTTTTAGAGCCTGATTTTGAACTTTTGCGAATTAACAATTTTGTTTTTTTATTCGACATCAGACATTCTCAGCCTTGTGCATGCTTCTTGAGGAACTCACTCCTAAACCAAATGAGCTTGACAAAACAACATCGCGTCAAGACTGGATCAGTAAAGTGTACACATATCGCCATGTTGTCGAAACCATGTTAAACATCAAGCAGAACGATGTTCGTTACGGTTTGCACAGTGAGAACACAATAAGAAGAGCTAGGTAAGAATATTTGAATGTATTAGTTCCAATATACGTTCTATTTTCCTGCATGGTTTTTGCATGGTTTTTGCATGGTTTTTGCGCTATATTTGCTATTATGCGGATATTGTGCATATTTTGTTAAAGAAGATTTTAAAACGGAAGTGGATTCATATAAAAAGGGCGTTTTATCATGTTTATTATAATTTGATCTTTTGGCATTATTATATGAAAATATTAAGCAATATAGAAACATATTAAGCTCTAACACACACACAGAATTAAGGACACATTATTTGTTATTTGTAGTAACATCAGGCTGGTAAATTGTATCTTTATGTATTTTTGTTCTTTTCCATCAAATACTATTTATTAAAATTGTTTGCATAAAATTCTAAAACGTTTGCAATTTAATCAGCTGATTGTTTTTGTAAAATATCACTCGCGAGTAACGCTTAAGTTTATTTATTATCCCAAACATTGATTATATGTTTGACTCAGGTTGCATTAAAATAACACATATAAGAATACATTTCTGAAGTTCGCATTATCATATAAAACATTTTTTTAAATATGAAAGATGTTGTTGAAATATGAAGTGTTTTATCAGTAACTAAGAGTTGATTAAAGCTTGGTTTTTATTAAAACAGTTATCAAATGTAATGCAGTTTACATGTGGTCTTCGATTTCATTCGATGTACATCGATGCACTAAAGCTTACAACTTATCTTAATTGTGCAATGTTAATATTTTACTAATAATGCTAGTCTTTAAACATGTAGAAATATGGTAATTTTCATGCACAAGTGCAAGTTGCATCATTGCAAATAAAATAGAAAGGCCTGTGATCCCATGTTTTTACATGTTTTTATTCATTTTTTAATTGTATTAGAGTATGACATTAATCACCTTAACTGGCGCAACAACCCTTAAGTTATATTTTTGTTTTAAGCTTTTTATATATTAGTTTTTTAAGATATAGCTTTAATCAGGACGTAAGACGTATATCATATAATAGACAATATAGATATATAATCGTATGTAAATAAATATACAGATATTATATGTGTAGTATACAACATCGTCGAATCAGAATTACCACATGTATACTCTATAATATACAACACGACTTACAACCCATGACGAAGAATATTTTGATTTTCAGAGCTCTTCAATCCTATTTTATTTTAATATCGTTAGCCGTTTAATAGGTTTACACGCAAACTGATTTGAATTGAACGTACGATGATGACACTCGCAAGTCAGTTCTACAGTGGGTGTTGAAATAGATATGATGTTTTGTATCCCCAAAACAATTGAGACATTAATGAAAAATAAAATATTTTTGCGGATGGTAATGTATACATATATGTATGCGTGAGAACATTACCTTGTAGATCGCTGTGGAACCGCGTTCTGGCAATGAAGCTTTTTATTGAAAACGTGTGTGTACCAGAATCGGAGCAAGACATCACAATCAGGAATTGCATGCCACTTTGGAAGGTAAATCAAGTAAACATTATTTGTTTTAACAACATAAGACATTGTTAAAAGTAGACAATTATCATATTATTGTAGTTTATATGTATTATATATAATAACATTGCGATTCCCAAACTAAAAACTAATGAAGATAATTTTAGAAAACTTTAGTATTCAGTATTAACCGTTTTTGTCCGTTTAAATATGTTAAATAATCTATGTTTTGGCTTAGTTACTTGGTGATGATGTCGATCTTGGCGGACCAAAGTCGTTCTCTGCTGTCGAAACTTTCCTTAAAATCTGCAACTTAACGGCGCTGAAAGAAACAATTGGGTATGCTAACATTCGTTTTGTACATCCTTTTAGAATAGAACATGCATGGCAATTTATGTCCAACATTTTATGTTTCAATGTGTAAATATATAAATATAGTATATGACCTGTTCAATAATTGCAATTTACATTCTATCTAAACCTTATTTAACACCAAATCCCTTTTCAGCTCGGAAGTTAAGTGTTATAAATGTGAAGAAAATATTCAATGCGCACCCGTAACGCTCCCATGCCAAAAGAACGACAAGATATGTCAGGCATGTTTTACGGAGATGAAAGCACTGAGAGACTTCAAATGTCCACTTTGCAAAGAACCATTTCCTATAGATTGGGTACCAACTAATAAAGAGGATACAATGTAAATTATATAGTTGATTCAATACTATTTATGTGCATTTTAAATTTACACATTGCTGTTTTTGTTTTATTGCTGTCGACAATAATTCTACGTTGCATTTGCTTAAGATAATTCTCCTGTAAAAAAATCATAATAATACAAAAAACGATCTTTAATTTACATATGCATTTTAATGTAATACAATGTTATAGGACAAACTGTGGTGTGTTGCATAAAACAGCGTTCATAAAAATATAGTTTACATACATTCACTGTAATTAAATAACAATTTGTTTTCATATGCGGAATATGTCTAAACAGTAAGTGTAAACTTTTCAGACTTGTCAACAAGCTGCGGCGATACCAACAGCGTTGCAATACATTTTTCTTGGAGGTCGTCTCGCAGTTGAGTTTTGCCTATGGAAATGCGTCTGAGCAAGTTATCACCAAACTTCTTGGTTACGTAACATGCAAAACCAAAACTGGCAAGGTTTTTACGAAAAATATCAGTATGATCGACACGGGCTTAGACCCGAATCCCGTTTTCAGGTCGTTTCTGTTGCGGATGTTGCTTAAGTCAAGGTAAAATTTGGTCATGATATTTTATGTATTCTATTTTTATGTCCCCCCCCCCCTTCGAAGAAGAGTGGGTATATTGTTTTGCTGGGTCTCTAGGTAAAAGGTCAAGACCACTGTCATAATAAGTGTGAAAATAGTTTTCGATCAATAACTCGTCAACGCATTGACCGATTGTCTTGATATTTCACATGAGCAAGTTCACGGTCACTCTCACAATAAATACAAATCGTTTCCGATCAATTACTCGTCAACGAATTGACCGATTAGCGTGATACTTCACATGTGCTTTGGCATTGGACAGTAGATAAACCTTATGGAAATGGGAGTCACTAGGTCAAAAGGTCAATGCCACTGTCACAATAAGTGTGAAAATCGCTTCCGATCAACGAATTGACCAATCGGCTTGATACTTCACATGTGCATTGGCCTTGGACAGTAGATGACCTCTATTGAAAGTGGGGTCACTAGTTCAAAGCCCTTTTTAGGGGTGGGAATATATCTCCGACCGCGGAACTCTTGTTATAATTATTTATATACAAACTGTTAATGAATGCGTACACATAGTAATCAGGGCAAACAGCGTTATATCCTAAAGCAGTAACGTCCGTTTTGTGATCATCTAAATGTTACAAGAACTACAGAAGTGTAAACACGACAAGAAGTTTTAATAAATCCATGTACATTTTTATCTGCCATTATACAAATGTGGATAACTAGACATGGTTACGTCCGAAGTTCATTGTTTTTCCCATAGTTCACGTTTGTTTCGAGTGTTTATTTAAATGGAGCCAAAATTTATTGGTGCGCATATTTATACGCTAGTTAATATTGTGTACGGTTTAATTCATATGCCAGCGTACTTGTTGAGCTACTTGAGACACAAGAAGGGATATATAGCCAGTTTTATCAGATATATCATAACTAAAATATTGAGGTGCACTAGGTCATATGCTGTTTATATGTTTGTAAAGTTCCAAACCTCTAGCAGCAATAATTGTTGAATGACCCAGAACAGAAGTTAAACAATGTATTTAACAATTTATTTAAACCATATTTGCTAAACTGGACCTTACTCATCCGGTAATATCAATAAAGTCCGATTAACATTACTAAAGTTTGCAGGTGCACTTTCTGGTCGATATGTTTATAAAGCTGTATCCTTCAGGCAGCTTTTTAGTTTGGGTTCCATTAGACTTAATTTAAAATGCATGTGTATGCTATACAAAGACCATAACTCCAGAAATGTCGAAAATAATATCGCTATCGAACATGCTGATTTATGTTTGTGTTTCTTCACGTTCCGCTAGCAGCGATGCTATTTAATAATAAAAAGTCCTTAAAGTGTCCATGCTCACATGTTGGTATATATTCGTTTGGTAATTTGCATCCTCTAGCAGCAATATGTGTTTGTGTTACGCGCGATAATAAGTTATGTCATTTTTGAGCTGAAGAAATGTCTGATCCCTCTAGCAGCAATAGTTTTAGGGATACGCACCACACACAGACATCAGACGGACGAGAGGACGGACGAAAAAAGTGGCAGAATTAAGAAATGCAAATTTGAATTTGTTTTGATAATAAAAAATCGCTTCGCAAAATGTTGTACGAATCTCCGTCTGTTAAATGGTATTATATTTGCACTTTTAATAGAGAGTAATATTTATTTTAGCGAGGAAAGGTATGTTTCCAGTTATATCAGCCAGTTCCTGGAAAGCACGACAATAGATACGGACACAAACCCTAAGGAGAGAATTGACATTTATTTGCTGATTGTTCAATGTTGGGAGGTATTAAACTTGAACAAAATGTATTCCCACTCCACAAAAAGTTATATTTCAAATTGGTATTTCAGAAAAAAATTGAATCTGCTTGTCTATCAGTTTATCAGTCCTTTGTCTGTCTGACTGGTTGTCCGTTTCGTCGGATTTGTTTGGTCCGTGTTATAAATCCCTTTACGTATAAAATTCAAACTGCGTTTATTGATTTAGTACAGTGACGATGTTTACAGATTATCGTAAAGATTGCGGAGTTATTCACGTTTGTGATTTTACCCGGTCCTACCATTTTTCACAAAAACTACTGACTTGATTGACTTCAAACTTTGTATATTGTTGATAGGCATAGTTCACTGCTAACCAATTAAAACTTTAATGGCATTATTTAAAGAGTTAGCCCGCGGTGTTTTGTTTTCTTTTGTATTTGCTCCGAGTTGGCTATCCTGTACATTGTAGCCGTTTTTTCGGTATTGTAGGACACGCAGTTACAGTATATTGAACAAAGTGGAGAATCAAGACTGACTATTGCCTGCGATTTGTTTCGAGATGCTTTTGAAAAGATCAACAACCACCGGTCATTGACTGAACTACTTTATGGTATCGCAACTGCAAGAGCATGTCTATCTGAAACAGCACGTTGCTTAGCGGAACTTGCCGAGGAGGAAAAACATACTATTACCGGCGATATGCTAAAAATTATTCAAGCTGCTAAAGAATTGTGTCACAGTCATAATAAAGAAACATTGAAGTAAGTGATATAGTACTTTTTGCAGAAACTACGAGGTAAATGCGTGAATACTTCGTAAATGTTGTGTCACTGTCGTTTAGTTGATTGCAATTTAAATTGTTCAAATCTATTTGAAAGGCATTCGACCTGATGGATATGATCTGATTTATATGTTCAAGCAGTCAAACGACCTGATGTACCAATATAGATTTTAAAATGTACATGACATACAATATAGCATGCGAACGTTTTTGTTTCATTTACTTATTAAATGTGGAATGCACGATCATTTAATATGGAATATTATTATCACGTATGCTGCGTATGTTTTTCAGATATTACTTAAAAGATGGTTGGTATAGTATGTTGTTACATAAGAGGCTAAGAGAAATGATTAACTGTGTGATTAAAATATTATGTATACTTTCCAGGGTGTATCTATTGAAAATCTTGTGCCGTCGTTACGGCATACATATATATCAAAGATTATCGAAGTCTTGTGCGCATAGTTTGAATTGGGTGGCATTTGAGGGCAGATCAGAACAGGTATTTTGTTTAATGTTATGTATGACAAAAATCGCATTCATGTATACATGTTCCATGTAATGTTCTGGACGCTTGCAGTTATAATATTTTGAAAATATAGTCATCTGGGGAACTCGATTGCCTGTTTAATATGGACTTCATAGTTTTTGAATATGTGCCTTAACGTGCTGTTAGCTATCGTAAATGTTTGATACCGAAATTAAACGAATTCAATTAGATGTCAAGTTTGGAATACGTCAAAGTAGAGTCGCTAACAATTTTACCCATATTTATTATACTATCATGACCATTGCTAGTTTTAAATATAGTCTTGTCGTTACCATGTTGGTCTTTACATGCCAACTGCATATGTTTATTTGCTGCGTTCAATCTACCAGATGCAGGTTGAGGTAGCAGATAGATACATTGTCTTTGGGGAGACATACACACGTGTAAGAGAAGCCGTTGCAAAAACACTTCTTGGAGAAGATAGTGGGATACTTCAAGACTTATTGCAGGTATGTTAATGCATTGCACGTATAAAATACTTACCATTTGTATGAGTAGTTTCTGATATATATGAAACAAAATGTTATTTTATACCATAACAAATGGTTAGTTACAATTTTATTTGAAGAATCATTGCATGATTACATTGAATAGTATGTTTAATGCAGACAACAAAACCATATTTCCTCTATCCAGTTTATGTGTGTGAACACTACAATTCTTTCTTTGCAGAAAATACAAAGTCGGAATGCACATTTAGAAACCGTCGTGCAGCTAGCTGTGCACAGAGAGGTAACATGTGCACATGTCAGACAATCATTCACTAAACCGAAAAAGGTGCGTCGATTATTAGCGTTGTTTTTCCTCGGTGATTTTGATTTAATATCGGTTGTACTTACATCATAAAGAATGAATGTTTCGTATTTGCATTTTGCACAAAGTGTTTAATGTTTTTAAGATATTTTGTTCAACATTACCGTGCAGAAATAAACCAATACGAGCAAATAAAACTGTGCACATTTCATACATTTATTTTATTTTTATTAAATGGTTCCTTTGATTTCAGGGAATTCAACGCCTACATAAACTACTTGTGGCTTCCGAAGTCGTGGAAGACAAGGTTTGCCTTTACAGAATAAAACAAAACCATCTAGTGAACACATCGACGTTATGATAATAACATATTAAATGGGATTGTATCAATACATGAAGCTATTGAGATATTACGTATACAACAGACCATTTCGTATTTAATCACTTTACATATATTTCAAATTGTTTAAATAATGTATTTGCTATTAAATGGTTAATACACTTTATGTTTAAACTTGGAGCATATCGGTTTCCTGTACTAATACACCAAAGATTGAAAACTTAGCACTTAATCAGGAGATAAATTGGTGTAAATATCTACTACATTTATAATAGAAAACTTATTTTAATGAAAGAATAATTGAAACTGGGATCACTGCCTAAAAACGGTCAATTCAAAGTATTGATGTTTAAACTGGTTTGGTGGCTAGCCGCACCTGACATCCCAGAATTATTTTCAAACCAAATTCGGGTCTAAAGTGATCTCACTCAAATATACGTATGAAGACATAAATGAACACATGAATGCCAAAACGTGACGCGTGATTCCAATACGACACACAATATTGAGTGTCAAGTGTTGGAAATCTCTATAGGAAATATATTCGAACGATTTGGAGATTATTTGTTTTAATTATCATTATAAACATATTTTCTTCAATCTTAACAGATACTAAACTATCAAGTTAGCTACACAAAATATCCAACAATATAGGTTTAAATAAATCGTTAATATGTTTTGTAAACATAACCACGAAGTAGATATATTGCATACAGCCTCTGAAGACATTTCTTGAGAACTATAGTAGACAGTTAAACCTACTCAGTTACGATTTCAACTTTGCATGATTGAGTTGTAACATATTATGATTATAATAAACTAGGAGCTCATGCAGAGGCTTCTGAATAACAACCTTCAGCCCCCGTTGTTGGTCATGAAACCTCAATCGAGTATGGAGCAACAGGGCGTGCAGTGCTTAATGACACACTTCAAAATCACCATGTCAAAAATTCAAGATGAGTCGACATTACTTTTCCCTTTCAAGGCGTTGATCGATGGAAATCTTATTATCCAGGTTTGCTTGTGTAGTAGTCTGTGACCACGTTAATACGTATTAACTCACCTGAAAAAATATGTTCATTGGCAAGTTTATGGTGTACCTTAAGTCCAATGTCATGATGATTGTTTCAGAGCATGTTTCTACCGACCATGCCACAGGATGACTTGGAAGACATACACAATGCCATGCTCAGGAACCGAGGAGGCGAAAATCCTGTTGTTTATCGTAAGTTTAATTTAAGTCTGAATAATACGAGTTTTCGTTTGAGTGGTTGTTGTATATTTCATTTTAATTTTTTTTATCATATCAATTTATTATAATAGCATGTGCCTTGTATTAATTTTAGGATGCCCTAAGGGTCATCCCTACCTCATCGGTGATGTAAGTATGAGTTTGTATGGTTATGGTTACTTCATAAATGGCTTTATTGCCTATTGACTCCAGTTTTTAACAATAATATAATTTTTATACTGCTAGACGTTAATGAACATTGTATCACATTTGTATGTATTCAATGGGGATGTGTACCGCTGTAAACAATATCCCTTTTATGTCGTTATTGATAATACGCGAACAGTTTCAAATCCCTTAAAGGCATTAATAATCCACACATATATTAATATTTAAGCAAGTATTCACAATGCTGATTTGTGTGGTTATTAAATGAATTGTCCATGTGTTCATTGGAAAAAATGACGGCATGCGACTAATTAATTTTAGAGAGTGTCAATAACGTGATTTAATTTTCAGTGCGGACGTCCAAATTCGACTGGTTTTTGTCCAGAATGTCGGGAACAAATCGGTGGGGCGGGACACAAAGCATTGCCAGGAAATGTTTTGAATAACCAGTTAGTTTAAATATTATTTTATATGGAAACATGGTCGGTTGACATGGCAGTTATCTATTTTACTGTAGCGGTGTACATCAAGTTGATTGTATACATTGATTTAAAACATTAAATATAAATACATTATATAGATGGTATTTATTTTAGTTTAGGATAACGAGTCCCTTTAATGAACATCCTTACCTTAATCATGAATTTCGAAACGCACGTAAACCTAAATGTAAATTGCTTTCTTGCGTATAATATAACATCCTTGTGTTTGGACAGCACATTGTGAAATATATTACTAAATTAACTTTAGAGGGGATACAACAAAACGAGGACATGTCCTCGGCAGGAGCAATAAAAGTGGAATTATTCAGCCAGAGAGAGATATGAAACCCACTTACTGCACAGCTGTTCGACTCTTCCTTCATATGGCCTTGTACCTGGGTCCAGTGGAGGATGTATGTACTTGCTAACTCGTTTATGTTTACAAGCAAAAGGATAGTCTGCATCAGGATATACATCATTCAACGTCGTATTAAAATGTTTTTAAAAGGAAACCGCATATATTGTAAAAATATTTTGATATATAAAGAAATGATACAACGATGCGCATAATTGAATAACATAATGTATCTTTTGTTTAGATACAGAAAATTATACAGCCAGAAATACCGGCCAATCATGTGTCGCAGTTTTTACTGGATCACATAAACGCAAACATCGTCGGTCTCCAGAAAGCGCTCGGTCGAAGTCCAGATGATATCATCCTGCTGATGCATGTCGTTGTTCACCACATGATGCATCAAGCTGGTATACCAACAATGTTCTGATTAAGTTAAAATAATAATGCAGATTAAGGAGTTCTTAATTACACACTCGACAAATGAAGTCTTACTTAAAAACAGAATACATGACAATCCGAATAGCAAGGACAGTGGTGAACTAAATTTACTACAATACAATTAACAGAAATCCGTTGAAAAGCCACAATGTTGTTGTTTTTTTTTTCAGAATGCTTTTATTGATTTGATTTCTTCACTGTCAATTACTGTATGAAATACTAAATTGTATTTACTATCAAGTTTTGTCAATATTATTGTATTGGATCTTTTACATTTGTTTAAGGCAACTTGACATTAAACTACTTTACGAATATAAAAGTTGACAGGCACTATGTCTTAATAATAGTCCATAATAATGATACACCTTAGGTTTGACAGTAACACTTGCCTCTAACATTGTCTGCCTTTGACGTTGTTCATACAGGTGACGTGACTATATATCACAATTGTCAAATTTTCTAAATTTAGTGCACATAATCTAAAAATCCCCAGCACTTTAATCTTGAAGTTAGCTACCCATTAAATTGCATTTCTGTTATTGATTGTGCATTCAACTTTTTAATATGTTTTGTTTACTTCAGGCCACTCCAAATTGTTATGTTGGTCGTCGGATTTGCCGCACCTATTTTTTTAAATGGAAAAAAAACTTATTTTTTTTACAGCTCGCACTCATTTTTGTGTCCTTCATTAACCATAGCGCATGGGGTTTTTTTAATTTGTGAAAAGAAATAACACGATTTAGCAGAAACGATTTTGACGCTGAATACGAACGCCAAATATAGTGTTTCGTAACCTTTTGAATCGATAACTGCAGACGCTAAAAATTCGATCGAGACGACAAAAAAATGACTACCTGAGAGAGCAGTACATGTTTCGCTGTCTTGAACGTTTTAACAAATTGCACTTAAAAGTTGCTGCAGCCAACCCTTAAAATTATAAACACATCTTCTACGTTCTGTGAATTATTTGAATGTGTTTGTTTACGTTCGAACATGCATCTATCAGCAGATACCGTTGAAGCATGTTCAATTTCAGACAACATCGGTAAACATGACGTAAGATTTTTTATACTTTTTCTTTATGAAATGGGCACATGGACGGTATTTCCCTATATGTAAGCAAATGCTTCCTATAACACAATTTTAAGTGAACGAAAAATAAACATAAAATCACTAAATGCTTCTTCTAAAAGTTTCTCAGGGACAATGTTTTATCATATTTAAAATACATGGTTGACGGAACATGTTTAACAGCTATGTCCGAGTATGTCAGAAACATCAAATAAGTTATTGGTAATGTATAAATGTATTTCAAAAAAAATACAATACCGTACTAGCCATCGATATGCCCCTTTTAAAATAAGGTAGCGACAATGGATTATATGCATGGCCTTTGTCCGACTGTCTGTCATTATCATTTGATGATTGCCCCTTTTAAGTTCTATTGCAACATGGTATACCTTTTCACAGATTGCAACATGGTATACCTTTTCACAGCTTTTACTGTTTAAAACTTCAAACAAATATAAGCAGCAGTAGGTAGACATGTGTCCCTCACTTCAATGACATGATTACACGTATATTTCGTGGTCAAATGTCATATGCAACTTACTCCTATAAATATGAGGTCGATATAGTTCTTTGTATAAGAATTGATTTGAATGTAAAATATAGCTGTTTAAACCTATTGATAATGCAATATGTTTCTATCGAAATGTTTTTTTTTTATTCTTCGCTCTTCGATCGCTCGAGAATTTTCCTGTTTTCAAAAAAAAATATGTTTCGCTCGCCTCTTCAAAAAAAAATTCAAAAAAATCCGTAGACCAACAAATCATATTGGAGTGGCCTCAAATGTAATTTGTAATTTTGATGTTGATTTTTTATGTTGAATTCTGTAAATTTTCCATTCTGAAAGTGAGCTTGACAGTTGAACTTTGTTGTCGAAGCAAATTGAATCACATCAAAGTAAATCCATTAAAACAGTTTGTATTTGTGTATCGTCTTTCTAAATTATGTTCCATTTTGTCTTACTAGTATGACGTTTAGTAAATAACGTCATGTACCGGCCCAGAATTATAGTCCGTAATGACCATACTCTTGGTTCCTGACCCTCTTTGGGCAAAATTACATTCAACAATAAGTCAAATTAAAAGTCTGTTGAGTTTTGGTCAAGATCCTTTACAGACGTAACTTTTGTCTATCGTTAGGAAATTGATTTCTCTCTAAATCGTTATCGTATCAGTTTTACAGTAATTTTACAATAAACCAGATTTATAAACATTGTACATATTAACTAACACTGATTATGTGAACTTTTATAACATTTTTCTTATAATATTAACGTAAATTGTGAACGGACGCGGAAACTGACTGACTGTGCGTAAAACTGTGTGTAAACACTTCCCTGTTATCATTACCGAAAAGCTTGCGGTTACAAAATGCGTATATTGTGTGTCTCTTTTACATGTGGTACGCTACGATTAGATGACTTCGCATGACTAAACTATTGCTTGAACATTTATAAAGACTCGCACAGTATTATATTCACAAAAATTTAACAGTTTCAGTTGACCACGTTATTAAAACTGTATACCTCAAAGCAGAAGTACGTAACAATACTTACGTTCTTACTTTGACCTTTAATTTAAGGAAAAGCTCTTCCACAAAGGCTGACTCTTCTATCCTCAAAGGCAGATCGCAAAGCATGGGAAAATGATTTTTGTTCGACTGTATTACGTAACGTACTTGGGGTAAGGAGTCAAATTTGTTTTCGAAATAATATTTACTTCATATTACATCAACTGTGTAAGCATATCGGAATTTCTCATTTTAAAATATTTCGACGTTGGTGTGTGCTGTCTGTTGCTTGTCAATATTGACTTATATGAGATCTTTTGGATTTTCTTTCAGAGCGCTGAACTCTGGCTTACCAATTTAAACAACCGTATTGCAACTGATCAAAGAATAGGTAAAAGGCATTTTCTTAAGAAAGTTCTCCTTCTTGATCAAATCATTGTTTTCACAACAATTCGAATTCCGTTTAACACGCATAAGCATGTGTATTTTCAAAATTGAAACGTTACATACACAGTTTTTTCGAAACATGTTATGCATAACCATCAGTTGGTGGTCTTTAAACTGTTTAACAATGCTGATTCGCTGTACAGTCTATTAAAACAAATAATAATTAAAGCAATTACTTTCAATTTATCTGGTAAAGTATTTAATTATAAACTCAGGAGCCGATCCACTACTGTGCTTGATATACGAAACGGACAACACGCAGGAAAGTGAAGACACAGACAATCTGCTGAATGTCTCACGAATGTGGCGATTTCGAATCCCAATTACAATTGAACATATGCGCCAAGTATTGGATTCGAAAATTCAGGACTTAAAGCCAAAGCCGCGTGTCCTGCAACGTTTTTTGCTCGAGGTAGGAGTATAAAATGATATTCAATGTTATCTGTACATATAAAGTGGATATAAGTTTGCATGTGCGTGACAGAAAACTATACGTTTGTTTTTCAATGTTGGGATTTCTTCAATATGATTGTTAAGTATTGTAAATGACTCATTAATGATTGCCGCTTTTCGTAATATTGTTTTTTCATCTGCATCTGGATGGTTAATCTCAGGAGATGGAGTGTTATCATACCAAATTACCCTTTATCCTTAGGATGACATACTCCAAGCACTGCGATATCTTCCCAATATCATGCTTCTTCAGCGAGCACTTCTTCAAAAACTCCAGAAGAAACTTGACAGAGCTGAAGCTAATGCGCAACTTAAAGTTAGGGATATAAAGAAAGGTAATGTTTATTCAATTCAAAATTAAAGCGTGTGTACACGTTTCAAACCTCTTCTTATGCAATGAAATGTAAGCAATGAAATGTGATGAAATTGATTTTCAGTATTAGCATGATTTTGCGACTTAACGTGCACATAAACAAACAATGTAAAACTAAATGTATGTATCGATGTATCGGAGTTTGCTGTTATCGATTTAAGTTTTTGTCAAAGGATTCCTTCTCCTGCAGCCGTTGGAAATCAATTAATTGATTAAGGCGTATGATTATTTTGAAAATATTAAGCTAAACAAATGTAAACTTATTGATATATAACGCAAATATGTTTTATGGAATATGCACATTACACAATAAGCTACACGCTACATGCTTAATAGTTTATTAATTTAATGGCAGATAATCTGGCCGGACATGACACAGAGAGGTGGATAGATGATTTTTCAAAAGCATGGGAAATGACACGACTGCGTCTATCATCAGGTCAAACATTTTTTTTATTATTATTTTGTTCGACATGAAAACTAGTATTTAGATATGTGGTTACAAATAGATTCATTAAGACTTCAGCTATCTTAATCATTATAACTGACTCTTGTTTTAAACATGTACTTTTTAAAAAGGTTGTGCTACCAAGTTTGGGCGAGTGACCGTTCCAGAGGAGTTTTGCAGAGAACGAATAACAGACAACACTCCACTCGCCGTCCTTTTACCGGCGACGAACGGTCCTGGATTGTGTTCCTATGCCATGCTTGATCTCCTCTTTAGGAAACAGAACGAGTTGATTGACTTCTACGGTTCCGAAACGGAGAGGTACATATATTTTAATTAAACTGTCATCACGGCGGTTAATTTGATAATGTTATTCTTATTTTTTTTACTTTGTTATAACTCGTTGGTTGCTCATTTAGCATATTGGTAAAATACAATATGCATTAGCGTAAATATGCGATAGAAGTATTGCATTTGAAAATATATTGTTTTGTTTTCTTAAAGACTACATTCACTTTCTTCAATCGCACCAATGGCTGTGACCTCCGCACATCTGATCAGCTACGACCACGAACATGACTTGATGCCCCTGGTTTTGGCCAACTGTCATTATTCCTTTGAGATGGGCGTCGGGACCAAGATTGAGTATGACTTTGCTGGCATGGAAAGACAGCTTATGGACAGGCTTCTTTACTCCAAGTCGAAGATAGAAATCCATCAATACCTGAAGGTATTTCTAGAGACATTTATGTGTTATCACAATTAATTATATTAGCCAAGCCTTTGTAAGTTTCTTTGAAAGCGGAACCTGTTTGATCAGCTTCCATGTATTTATTATTAATAACTAATTCTTTGATCTTTATACACTCGTAATTTATACTGATTCTGAGGTATTTTTTTGACTTGTGGAAGTTATTTCATTTTGATTGTCGATGTTCTAAATGAAAATTTATTTATATCTAAATATGCCCTTTCACGCGTTAGGTCGACCTGATGGTTTACAGAACAGAAGTGACGAACGTCTCTGTTTTCAACAAACTTCGGGGCAACATACCACAGGTGAGATTATAAATACATTTTGCTTTCTTTTTTTACCAGATTTGGTGTGTATGTGTGTTGAGTGTATGTAACATAAATTAAAGTGTACATATAATATACTGTGTACTGTATGCTGAAACATTTTTACGAAATTATGTGTATATTCTGTCGTATATTATCGTATATTTCTTCTGTCTGCTTTTCATAGGAACACTTAAATCATGCTGTCAAAAAGCAGATTTTTGAAGAACTACGATCATTGCCCGACGTGTGTGAATCGCTTGACAATTTAGATATTGCTATTAGCTTCCTAAAGACGACTGGCGGTGACCCAGCTATGCCAATACACAGGTTCATAGAGGAAACGCTACGAATGGACAAATCTCTTTTGAGTCAAAAGGCTAGTCACTATATTACAATTCGCGCATTCGTTTGTAATACGTGTGTTTATGGTTCATTCTGTTAAGTCTTAATTCAGTGCACTAATACTTAAAAATAATTTTACAGATTTCGATTGAAATGAGGTTGCGATTAAAATTTATTTACCTTATGGTGTCGTTCTTTAGGCCCGGCAAACTTGCGAACTTCGACATGCCAGATCGTTGTGGTTGCTGTTGTCCTTTCTTAAGTCAAGACTTCTTGTTGATTATCGACACGCAACCGAGGTTTGTTTATAAAAATGTCTCTTAATTGCAGAAGACTCTTGGAAACATGTTGTTGATTTGTTGCAAGTGGATCCGGAAAATCAGCGTTAGAACGTTTTGTTCTTTGGCAGAATGTGCTTATATATTAAAATGACAATACTTTACTGTTTTGATACAAATGCGTGTCAGTTTTATATCAATAAACTCACACATTGTGATATAGAACAATTGAAAAAGTAATATTAACGTCTATAATTAGATTTAAACATATCTATAAGAAATCATCTAAATTGCATTTGTAATGCCTTTTTATGCAGGCGGTTTTTGAAACGTTGCCTAATGGTTTCTACGAAGATCTACCCGACGTAGTAAAATCAAGCTTTGGAGAATACATGAACAATCTAAGCACTGAGAAGTTATCAAATCTATTGGAGCTGCTTCATGAATTTCTAATTCTCAGAGTTTGCGTTCAAGAGAATCCTGATGACGATGATTTTGTGGATACCAATAAATACAGGTGCGATCATTTCGTATTTGAAATGTTTGAAAGTATTTAGACAACGATGTTGTTTGTGTATAAGTATTTACACGATTTTGATTAAAAGTAACTAAGGCATGTGCATTATAGTGTGTGCAATTTTAGATTAAAGGTCAGCCATTTGATGATAGCTGGAATTTATGATGGTGGGTTTAGACAATACATACTTAGGTTGAGCTTGAACACTGTACATTATACACGATAGGGAAAAAGCTGATATGTTTAGTTCCTAAATCATTTATTTCGAATGACTGTATTTTGTATGTACATTGGTGAAGAAATTCGCTAGCGTATTTTCTCCAATTACAGATTATTTGAAAGCCTGAAGGAGTACATTGAGCTAAGCGAATCGCCAGTGCTCGAACCTGTCATTTTGAATGGAAGTCCAACGGGATTGTTGTATGAACACGGTGCAAAGGCCTGGGTACTGGCGTACGAGACGCTTTTGAGGAAAATAGGAACCAGGCGTCGCTCCTGATATACAGAAAAAAAATACTGACGTCAGGAAATATAAATAAACCGATATACAGAAAACACATATAATAAGAAAATAAAATAAATTATTGTTTAAAGACAATAATGTTTACAGTTTTTCACTATTTTTCTTTGGTCGCAAATATGTCACCTATGACTATGCATGTTTTGTTTCAGTGCATATTTGCAATGACATTATTGATTGAATGAATTGCAGTAAAATCACAATATAGTTTGCAGTGGTACAATATGTGTGAAAATGCAAGTGTGTGTACATATATTTTCTATGATATCGTTGAATGGCTAAATTGAAATAAAGTTTGCATTGTTGCAATATATGTATGGTGTGACTATGTTTGTTTTGTGTCTGTAAAAAACTGTAAACTGTCTTTGTTTACTGGCTGTTTACTTTTCTATTGTTACATAAAATTGCAGTTATATATTCCTGCTATATTTGATATATACAATTTATGAAACGCATTGTCGTAATATATTTGTGTTGCCATTCGCAAAACCATATAGTTGTCAGAACATTATACATGCTTATATTGAAAACTTTTCGAATGAATAGCATATTCGTGAAGTTGTTCTTTATTTTGAAATGTAAATTATTCTTTCATTGTTTTTAGATCAAGGTGAATGTGTCATTTTAAGTATACTGTGATATATAAAGTGCATATATAATAGGCGTATAAAAACACTCCATACGTGATTAGGGTGTAAATTTTAAGCGCATTCGTGCCGAGTTTATTTTTATAATATTCGGTACACTTATTTAATTTTCTTTATGAAATGTTTTTGCTTTTTTATGGTTTTAATGGCGATACATCTTTAGGTTATTGTATGTTTTTATAAGAAATGGATTCTTTTTTGTGTCAATCATCTTATAACAGTCTATAACATTTTCATGTACATATCAAAATGATGCCACATAATCATCAACATGTGTGTGTGTGTGTGTGTGTGTGTTTAAAATTAGGCGTCACAGAATCATGAAAATACTTGTGCTTAAGCTGCCAACTATTTCAAAATCGAGAACGTGTGAGTGCTTTAAAAATCAGATGTCTCATACACAAATTCAGTTTGTGTTTAAAACGCCAGATGTTACAGAATCCTTGACATATTTGTGCCCGATGCCAGACGTTTGTATGATGCTTATTTATTATGACAAACTAAAGCACTGATGTTTTATGTGTTTCCATGTATAGCAATTATGCTTTTGTCAACAATCGTGGTTCAACAAGTGTATGTTTCTTTCGATTTGTTTTAAACTTTATTGTAAATATAAGTGTGTATAATAATCATAAATTACAGATGTGTTAATATGTAACAGTCGACTTTTACAAGTTAAATTATGTAATTTTGTGGTGATCGTTTATGTGGTTTTCATTTGTGTTATCATAAATACCGTGCTTTGGGGTTATATAGGGGTTATATAGTTGCTATCCGTTGATTTAATGGGACATGGATGATGATTTAATTTGGCAACCAGATACCGCAGACAATGTTTATTCAATATCCATGAGTTGCATATATTGTAAAAATAATTCAACAACATAGTATTGTTTTGTGTAGGAAAAACAAATCATAGATTGATTTAACTTTGATAGTATTAGAATGTCGGCTACTGTTTAAAGAAATAAGAAAATTTCATTGAAGTTGAAATGTTTAAAATTTAGTTTGATTATTTTAAGTCTTGTAAATATCTTTTTTTAGAAGTTGCAGTTGTGATATATTGTATTATATAACTCTTAAAATTGTATTGCATTGTTTCTATGGAAGTGGCATAAATATTTCGTAAATGAATTCTGAAAAATAATAATTAATTGATTTGAGCGAAGCAAATTCTGTACATTCACTTTTTAACAAAAACATCAATAGTTATTGTGTTATCTTTTAATTTGCATTAAGAACTGTATAGAATACTAATGTGATTTGTTCAACAATAGAAATATCGCATGTGCTTAATTTAACCCCCGTGTCAATATATCGCATAATTTAGTGAATATCGAATACTGGCAACTTAAAAAACAAAACAATATATTTGCACACTTCACAAAAACGTTTTGAAATACGATATTATGACAATACATCTTCCGTTTAAACCTATTTATTTAAGGCGCTATTGAAACGCTCTCGGGTCAGATTCCTGGGTAGAACCAGTACTTGGTGTCTAGAGGGGAGATTCAACGAATACATGCTTCTTGAAAAATTGGTAAAGCGTGGTTATATATTCTTTACGTATGATTCAAAAACGATGTTCTCGTATGTTTTAGGAATACACGTTTCTTTAAGAGTTGGTTTGCTCAAAATTCCGTTATCGCTAAGGTTATTTTTTTCAACAAATGGTGCATGAATTAAGTAAATGTACCCAAGGTGTTACGAAATTGCTTAACCTGTTATGTAGATGTTTGGTGTGTAGTATTATATATTGTCAATGTGTTTTTGTAAATTATATTCCAGTTAACAACGCTCGTACATGAGTGTGCGTATGTTTAATTGCCCATGAATGTGAAATGTGAATCAAGCTTTGTTTAGCCCTTGTTTACGTACATGTATAGCCTTTGTGTTTATTATGAACGTGTTTGGGTTAAATAAACATTTTTTTCTTTTTCTTTCAATAATTCATTTACAAGGTATTACCATATACAATGCAGTTATGTTTGTATATACACCTATAGCCATTAATAAGTGTTATTTCATTATATTTGTTGACTATAAATTAAACATTGCATTCAAAATCTATTGAAATTGTATTTTAAAAATATACCTATGTTTTTTAATTGTATCATTTGAATCGGTATATATTTCAATAGACACGTAATATAAACGTGCATATGTCATTTTTAATCATGTGTAAATATGTGAAGTTTGTTCATTATAATATCACACGGAAAATGGATGTGGCGGTATAATTTTCTTATGTAAATGTAGCTTTACTTATAAGGTTTCTTTTTTATATGTATACTGATTCCTATTTTATATTGCAATACCATGATATTATCCTGTTAGCACTTTGAGGCGTGTATTGTCACTTTTTTCAGCACACGTGACTGATTGCGTGACAATAGATTTATGTTAATAGATTATGTTCAAAGTTTCAAGAAAGAATACTTTTACAAATGATGCATGAATTAAGTAAATGTACCCAAGGTATTAAGAAATTGCTTAACCTGTTTTGTAGTTGATTGTTGTGTAGTATTATATATTTTCAATATGTTTTTGTAAATTATATTCCAGTTAACAACGCACGTACATGAGTGTGCGATTGTTTTATTGTCCATGAATGTGAAATGTGAAACAAGCTTTGTTCAACCCTTGTTAACGTACATGTATAACCTTTGTGTTTATAATGAACGTGTTTTGGTACAAAAAACTTTTTTTTCTATTTCTTTCAATAATACATTTACGAAGTATTACCATATAAATGCAAATATGTTTGTATGTACACATATAGTCATTAATAAGTGTTATTTCATTATATTTATTGACTATAAATTAAAATTTTCATTCAAAATCAATTGAAATTGCATTTTGAAAATAAACGTATGTTTTTTAATTGTATCATTTGAATCGATATATATTTCAAGAGACAAACTGTTTTATATTGCAATACCATGATGTTATCCTGTTAGCAGTTAAAGCGTGTATTGTCACTTTTTTCAGCAAACGTGTCTGATTGCGTGGCAATAGATTTATGTTGATAGATTATGTTCTACGTTCAAGAAAGAATACCTTAATTGTTATAAACATGTATCAAGTGTGTATACATTTCTTAACAAATGTTGGCGGTTTTGAGTGTAATTAATAGTCGCACAAGTAAGCGGTGTACCCAAAATAATGTCCCAACTGATTGCAAGCATTTCGACTATTATTTGTGACACAGAACTGTTAAAAAGTGTTAGATTATCAATTTGCATACTAACAGAGCAACGTATGTTTACTAAAAGTAAACCAATAATTGAAGTAGTAAGTCGCTGTCACTGTTGGGTATATATGGACACAAATATATATATCTATTTATAATGTAATGTGTTGATTTGTATATAAATAATATCTGTGTATATATCAGTGTTCGTCCTGTGTTATTTTATATATGATTCTATGTAGATTTGGTTAGCATGCGGTGTTGAAACAAAATTACCGACGATAAGTGAATGGAGTTGGCAAAATGGTACATATCTACAAAGCAACCGTAGTCATGGACAATACATTTCGAATGTCAACCGCGTACACTGGTGAGGTCCGCAATATATGTATACACATGGAAATGGCGGTCACAAGTTGCCTGTATGATTGTTAATACCAAACAAGAAATACCCACGTGTTATCTCCCTTAGAGTATTCGCAGTGCATTCATGGATAAAGATGTGAGTTGTTATGTTCATGGCATTGGTTCTGATAGAAGAAGGTTAGAAAATTATTACTGATGCTAGTGTTGTTATTGCATACGCATGTTTTGTATATTTATTAATATGTTGTAAATAGTTTTGTTTACAGTGCAACACCATATACTGTCTACACCTTTTAATTACTGATTTGAAAACTGCTTCATATGCTGAGTATGCGGGATATATTACCCGACGTTTACGTGTTAATTAAACGTCTATTTGAACTTGATTGTAATAAAAGCCGCAGTTTGCACAACACACTATGTAAAGAAAATGATTCGCATGAACATTTAACCTACACAGTATTAAAATAAAACGCATAGAAATCGTGTAAATAATGAAGATTGAGGATTAATAAGTGCAAAGTGTCTATAAGAGCCATAGCGCGTTTTATTACCTGATGTCTTATATAAATGATAAATAATTATTTTTTGCTATTTCCTCGTAGAAAAAGGAATTTGCAATATTTTAAACTGTTACCGGTGAATATCGAACTGTTGACCGGTCAACAGTTTGAACTGTTGCCCGCTGGAATAATAACGTCATTTTGTCGAAAAAATGACGTCATTTTACAGTTAAACAGTCAAAATTATTTATTTTATCGATTACTGTTGTGTGTAAATAAAAATTTAGTTTGCTGTTATTTACATGTTGGAAATTTGATCAGGTAATAAAACACTTATTTCATGGATGCTTGGTGAACAGTCAAAAATGTTGTCCCTCGGTATCAGGGCTGACATTTGAAACTGTTGCCCTCGGCCTATCGGCCTCAGGCAACAGTACTAAAGTCATCCCTGATACCTTGGGAAACAGTTTTGACTGTTCACCGCGCATCCATGAATTAAGTGTATAATGCTCTGGTGTAAGAATTGAAATAGTTTAAACTGCACGTCGTTTTCATTCGGAAACCCGTTCTAGAATACCTCAAAGTATTTCCAGTGGACGGGGCTGTAAACTTATGTTGAATCAAAGTCTAAATGTTTCTTTTTGATTACCGATACAATTACTTAGTTGTATAGGATTATAAATTTGTTGCAGGTGCGTTTTCTTGCGTTTTTGTTTTGTATTTTGTATACATATGATTGGTTATGGGAAATATTTAGTTGCTTCTCTTAGTTTGTGTTATTTTATTTTGCAATTACATGTTTAAGTATAAACAGCAATTATAGTTGACTGTTTATAAGATATGAAATTGCTTTTATAGCCATGGTTTATGCTGTTATTTAAATGTAAAATAACAAAATATTGATTTATAGTATTTTGTGGATTTGGGATGCCATTAACGTATATATGTATTGTTCATAGTGTTTTATTTCTGTATTAATTGTTGTAATGTTATATACAATATGACTAAAATATACATGTAACGATTAGTAGAACAGGTATCAGATATATAATATGAATGATTTAAGAAATGCACCTATAACGTTAATGATTATGATTATGATAACGTTAGTGATTATATATAGCCCCTCGTATCAATCATCGTACGACCAACTTAAGTTACTTTTTTAAGTATAACGGATGAACACCAACCACAATAATTGGTTTTGTGGCGGGTTTTTAATTATTTTATTCATCTGTTTAATCTTTCACGTGATCTTTATTTCCTTAAGAATCAGAACATACATTTGTATTTGTTGTGCGCATAAAATTCAGTCGCAACATCAATTTGTCGTATGATATGATAAGACGGGCTCTAGAAGCATTATATGTATGATTGCAGAAATAAACATGTAAAGTACGTGATTTTCTGTTTATAATAAATATCATGTATAATTTAAAAAAAGTACATGTGAAGTCAACGATAATATGTATCAATAATAACACCAACTGTATAATTTAAGAAATATACATGTAACTTGCCTGATTTTCTGAAACGATAATAATTATCTTTATCAGTAGGCTTTATAAAGTTATTGTTAATCTAATTGTTTCAATATATTGTTGTTGTTTTCCAGTGCATGATTGTCAAAGCGAGATGTGAAATGTGAAATAAATTTAATCAAGAATGAATGTGAAATAAATGTTGTTGTTATATATGGGTTAATTTCTTCTTTTTCTTTAATGAAGGATTAGTTTTCTGACTGACATTTTGCAAATCCTCATGTCGAGGATAAAGGCAGGGTTAACGTGTTCGATTTGTCACACTTAAAAAAAATCGTGTTAATATATTTTGAATTCTCATTTAATGAAGAAACCAAGAAACTGAAAACAACCAACTCACGAAACGCGTATTATTCATAGCAATTCCAACTAACCGTAACTGCTCTTGGTCTGTTTTTTGTTTTCAATCAAGGATTGAGTGGATCAATGCTATATATTTAAGAAATTATTAATAATGCATAGGTTTATTGCGCATTCGAAAAGGTCGCATTCGGCAATTTAACAATCAGTAAATAGTATGCACTACACATGACATATATGTACATGTATAAGACATATCTATATTCAAACATTCAAATATGGCTGAATTATAATGGCATGCATCTTACCACAAACGATTTTTTTAAGGAAACAATTCACAATAAATAAGTAATGCCACGCACGACTTTAGCAGCCAAAATAATATATAGACATGTGGACATAACGACATTGCAACAGATAATTTAAAACAGTAACCTTGTTTGATTTGTCCAGAATATCCACGTAAGAAGTACATAAAAAAGTCCGCATGTGCTCAGCTTTATAAGGATATTATTCGATAACGAATTATTAATTAAACAAACATTAATTAATGGATATTTAAAGGTAGCTTGGTTAATATAGCATGCTCTTTTCTCGATTGTTGGAACTTGTGTCGTTTTATAGCCTTTATTTGACAGTTAAACTAATTTGTACAGACATTTTCTTCAAACGCCAAGAATTTTGTAACAGCATATTCAAGAAATGGATTGGCACATTAATGAAAGAGAAAGCTGGACTTTGGAACCTCGTTAAGCAGTGGATCGCCAAAGATGCCGATGCGATAGATAGCATCAATAAGAACGGGACATTTCTGTTTGTAAAATGTCAACATTAACTTGATTTGTGTGAATCAAATAACACCTGAATGTTGTCAATTATTCATGATCGCCTTTATCCGTGCAAGTGTTGCATGAGAACAATTTAACATTATGTGAGCAGGATGTTCTTGTCTGTATTATCCTGATTCATGTATAAAGATTGATGTGTGTATCATTATTGTTAATGGATATGTTCATGCATAATTGTAACACGATAGTATTTACTTTTTAAGGTATAGAATGTAATGCAGAACCATAAAAAGTTTATTTTTATAATATTGTAGACGATTTGTTTATCAAACGATAGTATCGAAATTGAAGCCCGTGCTAGATGGAATATTTGCACTCCTGGACACCAATTGCAACCTAGACATGGTCATATGTTATCTAGGAAACGGAATTTCCGGCTCAAATGTCTTAACCATAAGGATTTTCTGCAGATGAAGGCATGTGTTACCGTAACAAGCTATGCTTGCATAATAATGGAACATGCACACCTGGAAAAGCTGTCATAATACGTATTTTATCAAAGTAAACTTTATGATGAAAATTAAACATTCTGAAAAACTTAATCCTTCGAGGTGCATGTTTTGTGTCGATAATCAAAATATATATGTTCAGTTATATGATATTACACAGTCAAATAATAAACAGTGTTTACGTAAGAAGCATTATTGTTTGGTGGACAGACTTTCGAATCGAATATTTAAATATCGGATTAGATTTGTAATGTAATAAATGCAACACAGATTGCGAATCGATTTCGTTGAAGGGGGTGGTCACAAAGGTATAATGGTGTACTTTGAGTTGATATGCAAAACGCGATTGTTCAGGTTCGATCCTTTAGTTAAACTGCCCGTTAAAAACAACACAAATAGACATGACGTCAAATAATAATAATAATAACGTGCCAACTCGCGGCAATCCGCCAATCAACGTCACATACAAAATCAGATATAATATTCACGATATACTGGGGGCCGCAAAATGATAAAACAGAGTTTTCACATTAGTATACGAATACGATAATCATAACAAAATGCTTAAATATTTAAAACAGTCCATCACAACACTATCAGTATTGTCCGTCAGTTTCCATTAGCACTTATCACTTCCAGTGGATAAAGTTTCGCTATTGGCCTCATGGTATACAGCCCGTTACTGGTTCGCACTTTCGCCGCGCGAACATGCCCGCCCCTTCCGGTAATGACATCGACGACCACGGCAAGTTTCCATCGACATCTAGGGCCATCATCATCGATTTGCACCACGTCTCCGATTTTGATCGTCTGCGTGTTGGAACCAGACATCCGGTGGTGCTCGCGTAGTGACGTCAAGTATTCAGTATTCCAGCGTCTGTAGAACTGTTGTATGAGCATCTCACGTCGCCTTGCCATGCGGTTAAATTCAGCATGGTCGGCTGCAGCGACAGTACTCCCGGTATCGACTGTGACGTCATCGTAAGGTAGCGTTGTAACTCGGCGACCGAATAACAGCTGTGATGGCGTGATGGGCGCGGGGTCGTTAAGATCTGTTGATGCATACGTCAATGGTCGATCGTTAAGTACAGCATTGATTTTTGTGACGATTGTTTGTAGAGACTCAAGTGTGACGTATGCTTGGCCAAGTACTTTTTCAGAGCGACTTTCATTAGACCAATAAGTCGCTCAAACCATCCTTCGTACCATGGGGCGCATTGTGGAATGAAACGCCACTTTATTTCCATACCGCTCAATGTTTATTTGACTGATATAGACTCCATTAGCGTCTTCAATGGTTAGACGCTGCTACAAACGTGGTAGCATTGTATGAGATCATTAATTTCGGCAGTGACTTCCGGTTAACAAATCTTCTAAATGCGCATTGAAACGATTCCTTTGTAAGATCGGTAACGACTTCGAGATGGACGGCTCGAGTAGAAGCACTAGTGAAAAGACAAATATATGCTTTTGTTTCACTTCCGTTTGTCTGCTTTACGTATAGAGCGCCCGTGAAATCTACCCCCGTTACTGTAAAGGGCGGCGTGTCTTCAACACTCATCTTCGGTAATGGCGGCGGCTCGGGGACTCTGAAGGCTCGTCCAACGACTCTGCGGCAAGTGACGCACTTCCGGACGACTGCCTGCACAAACTGTCTTATCGGTGGAATCCAATACTTCTGTCGTATATGTGCGACAGTTGCGTTCACACCCGAGTGCAGATGTGTGATGTGCGCATCTCTGACAATCAACCGTATGATGTGGTGTTTTATGGGTAACAATATCGGAAACTTCGTCATCTCCGATAGTGGAGCGTTATTAATTCTTCCACCACATCGAATAATGTCGTCACTGTCGATAAACAGACGAAGTTGTTACACAAGCCGGATGCGACACATTCGTGATTTCAAACTTATTTTTTCATCATCGTATTCTGTGGCTTGACAATGCCGAAGTAACAGTTTTCCAGCAAATCGGAGTTCATTTGCATTTACTGTTCCGTAAATTCGTTCTTTGTGTGGAAGTTGGCAATTTTAGACAAATCTTTGTACAAGAGCTGTCACGCGCAGGAGTCTTCGGTAGGAACTGTAGTCAGATATGTTGATAACGCTCTGAAGGTTAAGTAGAGACCCGGTAGATATATCTGTCTGTAGCACGTGACTCGGCACCTTCTCTGGTCCGGCGTGTTCATCTAAACTAGTGTTGACAAGTAGCGGTTCCGTCTCCCATATAGGCCACCTCCTCGTGTCTGTGAACCACGCGGGCCCCGTTTGCAAAATGCTGCTCTTCATGAAAATGCTTGCTGATACCCCACGTGTAAGCAGGTATGCGGGGTTGTCGTGTGTCGGACAGTATTTCCATGTGTTTGTATTGGTCAACGTGTTTATTTCGGATACTCTGTTGGCTACAAATCTTGTCAATGTATTCGTCGTGGAGAGCCAATAAAGGACTATCTGGCTGTCAGACCAAAACGTGATATGCGTCATGTGCAGGGAAGATTGAATGTTGGTAGCTAGTCTCGCTCCGATTAAAGCAGCCATCGATTCTAACTGTGGAAGCGATAGAGTTTTAACAGGAGTAACTTTGCTTTTCGCTATCACCAATCTTGACTCGTTTCTGTTGCAGATATATACCGCTGCGCCATACAACTTGTTACTTGCATCTACGAAGACGTGCATTTCCGGTTTCACATCACTTCCAGTTCCTTCAACAGATTTTATGAGTTGGCGGCTCAGTGACATCTCTCGAACAACAGTGTTGAGATCTGTGGGGAATTCTGACCATGTTGCATGTATACTGGACGGAAGAGGCGTGCCCCAGTCATATTTCAGTTTCCATATCTCTTGTAAGAGAATTGTCGTTCGGACTGTAACTGGACTCAGCAGTTTAAGCGGGCCATATATCTTTGACGAAAACTTTAAAACCGTTCTCTTCGTAACTTTTTCTAAAATTGGTATCTGTTTTTCTACGAAGTTTATTGTGTCTAACTTGGGATCCCATCTCAGCCCGAGCACCTTGGTGAAGTATTCGGAACGTTTTTTTCTTCCGCGGCTGTTCTCAGACATGCGCTGTTTGATATCCTTGACCTTCAATTCATCCCAGCTGTGGACATCAATTGTCTTGCCTCTGTGAAGTATTCAAGCAAATCCTTTTCGCACTTTAAGCCGGAAATTACGTTGTTTACGTACAAGTCTCGTTCAATGACGTGTGCAGCGCTCACATTCATGTTCTTTTTGAGATGTTTCAGTAATGTTGTTTTCAAAATAAATGGCGAACAGGTTGCACCAAACAAAACTTCTTTGAACCTGTTTGTCACTTGTCGACTATCTGGATCTAAAGGATTTTTAAACCCGAAAAAAACTCGTCATGTCACGATCCTTTTCGTGCAGCCCGGCGTGTAGAAAAGCTTTTTCTATATATGTGGAGACAGCGGATTCAACCGAAAACGAACAAGAATCGACGTAAGCTCATTCAATTCCGGTGGCATTGATTCCAGGCAGTCGTTCAAGCTTGGCGAATCACGTGACTGACGGCAGCTACAATTGTAGACGATGCGTATGGGTGTCGTTGATGATTCTTTTTTCACCGGGTGATGAGGGATGTAGTGCACTTGTTCAGCTGACCCTTGACTAAGTGGTGCCCGCTCGATGAAGCCACGTATTTCCTGCTCTGCTATGATGTCACCATATGCCTGAACCACTTCCGGTTCGTTGTATGTATGTATTTCTTTTGACCTTGCGGTCAAGGATAGCCCATTACAAGCACTTATTTCCAATGGGGCCCTTTGGTTTTTGCTGAAGAGACAGCTAGTAGAAGAGACAGTATTGAGATACAAGGAATCCGGGTGCGATACCCTAGCTCTTTGCGAATAGATCCCTTGGTTCTTTTACGTGCTCAGTGTATAGCAACGATACACGCGAGAATTACCTGAGTTTCATACCAGTACATCTCTAGTTGGGTGGGAAACACTTGAAGCGTTTCTGAAATGTCCAGTGCCCCGGCCAGGAATTAAACCGGGGACCTCTTGAATGGTAGACCAGTGTGTTACCATTAGACCACCGCACCACCTGATGCGCAACCTCTGTTTAGTCCCAACAGTTCTCTTCAAAGTTATATTGTGGTTTGTTGGTAGAGCAGGGTGGTCTTGCTTACATGGTAGTTTGGCATGGTACCTTCCGTTGTCGTACTCAGTAGATGTGTCTTGGTATTGCTTTAGGTACTCGACAGACTTCCGGTCAGGTTCACAAGGTGAGATACCCATGATCTCAAGACTCTAGAAACGTTCTTATATGCTGTCTTTTGGGGCGCGCGATGCAAGAACGTTCAAGATCTGCTTATCAGATGGCACATGAGACGTGGAGGGCATCGGACCGGACAGTAAGTAACCAATCTTTGACTTAACGGCGGTCAGCCCGTTCCCTCGAACAACACGATCTTCGACAATATCCCAATAGTGGTCAGCTCCAACGAGTAATGAAATATCAAATAACGTTTCACCTGTAACGAGATGAGCCCAATTTAACCCCCGCAGATATAGAAGTTCTTCAGTCGATCTAAGATATCCGCAGCTGATGGGAGTCGCAAAAGTGGGAACGATGAGCACATTGACAGGTATCTTCTTTTTCTTCGATACTAGTACACTGTCGTGCGTTCAAGTTGCTGTAAGCTTCTGTTATTACTTCCTCCGGATCCCGTCAGGCTAAGTTTTTCAATTTTATCACTCTCTAGTTGAAGGTAGTCGGCAAGCTTTCTGGTGATAAAGGATCGCTGCGCGCCCTCGTCAAATAATATGGCGGCATCCGTTGTAGTGTGAGACGACGAAATAGGGGTAATGGCATTCTTTAATACAACGTCTGCTTTCGACCTCTTTGTAGACGAGAAGAATACGGCAGCTTCCGGTTGCGGCGATTCAACTTCCGATTTTCTTTGTAGCTCCTTACAGATTGAAGTGTGATGCTTCCGGTTGCAGTTTTGACAGCGTCCGTTTGACTTGCATTCTGTGACTCGATGTTTACCCAAGCAGTTAAAACAAAGTTGTTTCTGTTTCACAACATTCATTCGGGCAGCAGTGTCAGGAAAGTTTTTACATTCACACCTAATATGTTCCTGCTCACAAAATGCACATGTTCTAGAAGAATTTTTCGCCTTCCTTTTGCCGAACTTGGTACTAGGAGTGTGTGAAGTCTTCTGACCATTCGTACTTGCATGAAACAATGCTGTTGAGTTGTAGTCGTTCACTTGCGACAACGCTAAGGAACTTCCGGTGCCGATCTCGAGAATGTTGATTTCCTTGTTAATCGCTCGTCGTAGATCTTGCAAAAACCAGTCATTATTCTAACGCGGGCGAGACTTTTACGTATATCCATCGGCTTTTTTCCAATACAACATATCTTAATGTTGTCCTAGCTACTCGAGACCCCGGATATACGTTTCCATTCGGTCGTAAAACCTTCTTAAACTCGCGACTGTGGAAGTTGGTGATGGCAATTTCAATAATGCTTGCATGGTTGCATGAACAATTTTGCAATGTTGACCATACCTTTCACGTAACAATTCGACTGCGCGCGTGTAATTCGCATTTGTGAGTGCAAATCCTTCAATAGTCATGGCGGCTGCACCATCCAACTGTGCTTTCAAATAACTAAATTTCTGCACATCAGTCAAGTTGATATTGCAATGGATTGACGATTCGAAGGAATCCCAGAACGATTACCATTGTAATGTATCACTTTGTTGAACGAATTGGTGTTCACCCTGCGTTGGCTGTTCGGTGGATGTGGACCGGATGCCTGTTGACTACCGGAACCGGATGCATCGGATGATAAATCGGCGGCGTCTGTGATACCAATGCTTGACCGCTGTAGACGCTGCTTGTATCTTCGTAGTTTCACCTCTACGTCGAATGTGTACTCTTCTGCCTCGACCATTTCCTCAGGCGCTTCGTCGGCGTCGGTTAGCGAGATAATTTTTTCATTGTATACTCTCGATAAGCGCTTGAAAGTGAATGTATTAGTCTTCATCGCTCGCTTCTTCT
Source organism: Dreissena polymorpha (assembly GCF_020536995.1). Lineage (NCBI taxonomy): Eukaryota > Metazoa > Mollusca > Bivalvia > Myida > Dreissenidae > Dreissena > Dreissena polymorpha. The sequence goes on along the minus strand of NC_068366.1, from coordinate 49,639,617 downwards.
ATTTTACTGACGAAACGGTCAATAATATTCTTCAACCTAGCCGCTGACCTAGTAACTTCTCTATTGTCGTCGGCATTTTACTGTTTGTTCACGGCACCAATTTCACGAAGGTATAATGGTGTACTTTGAGTTGATATGCAAAACACGACTGTTCAGATTCGATCCTTTAATAATAACGTGCCAACTCGCGGCAATCCGCCAATCAACGTCACATACAAAATCTCATATAATATTCACTACAGTGGGCAGGGGAAATAACACATAAACTGCTCGGAGTCAGCTTGCACTTTGCTATTAAATCGGCCCGCTGAAATACCTCTTTTAAATTAACCTAAAACGGGCTCTGAACGTTAATAGAAGTGAATAAGAATCATTGTGTTAATGTACATATACGCATAGTTATGATATATATTAGGAGTACAGTATTGAACGAAAAGAATATAAAATATACCCTTTTATGTTGTGTATCTGCAGTACTCAGACATGCAGTCACCGAAGCGTAAAAGTGAACTTGGAGAAATGCTAGTTCCATCAACTGGATTTGAAGGACATCACTTCAAACTAAGATTTCCATTCTCCTGGATGATACTAGAGACGGTTAAAACTTTCTTCGTAGACCTTGTGTTTGAGGGAGATGGTACAATAATTTGATTGTGTTTTTGTTGTTATTTCTTTAGTACAAAGTACTTATAGTATGCTTTTCCGCTAGCCTTTTTTTCGCCACTGTGTAGTCGATGTTTAGATGTTTCATTGACTGCAGACATAATTTATTGCCTGAACTTAAATGAAATAAACCAGATTATGTGTTAATTTGGTTTAGAATTTTTAAAAGTAGAAAATAGTGTTACCTTAAACCCAGGTGAACTTCGCTGGGCAAATGAGTCTTTTGTATAATTATGTGCGAAATATTCAAGCCATGAACGCTAATTCTGCTCGAAAGTAGTGTTTATTATGATATGTTCTAAACTAAATGAACAGTCGAGAATGTATTTCACTGTCATGTTTTAATAGCATTCGATTGACTAGAAAGATGCGTTATAGGCTTGAGGTCTGGAGCAACTGGCCACATGATGTCTGAGCTGGACGCTATATTGGTGATTGTCAGTACAATACATTGCGCAACAGTTCTAGTCCCACTCTCCATGAAGTGTTAAAAGGCTACATTCATGACTTTTTACACACTGTGCACAACGATGAACGAGAAACGGAACTAAATGTAATACAATTCTGCCGTCCGTAATACGTGTTAAAATTAGTTTGTATTGCAACTGATAGAGCGCAGATATCGTTGTGATGAATTCAACAATTAAAAAAAAACATGCTGCATATTAATTTTTATTTAATTGTGTATATGGTTCGTAATTTATCTCAGTAACTAGTAACGTAGTCTCTTTTTTTTTCTATAAATATTCTATAACAAAGCCAGTGAGTGTAAATGTGCAATTTGTTTTTTACAGATCGTGTGAAGATTGATTTTTTTTGCAAAACAGTTAGCCTGTGACAACATGCGACAACTCTGATCTTATTCGTCACATTGTAAGCGTCCGACTTGCCTATCAGGAACTATCGTGCCGATTGGCATGCTTCAAAATAGTAAACCACATTTGGCCAGATTGCAGTTCAAAGATAGAAGGAATACAAAAATCCAATCCTGAACATTTTATGTTCAAAGAACACGAGTTTGTATGTAGTCTATATCCTTTTAAAAATGATGTTAGACCTGTTTATTTTAGCTCGACTATATCTTAAGAGCAAAGCTTACTGATACACTCTCGAGTATTTTTCTAAAACCAATATATGCTTTGTCTTTACATAAAACATATTTGGACCGCACCCAGAGTAGGAATCGAATCCAGGACCGCCTGATTGCTATGCGGACACCAACTCCACTACGAAACCGTGATCTGACACCCTTTTTGCCAAAAATTCATGTTTTATGTATACTAGTTTTGAAAATTGATTTTGCAGACATCTTCCACGCTATGCCTTCTTATGGTAGAGGTTGATTGTTCAGAGAAAGATTTAGATTACAGAAATGAACAGCGCAAATGGCTTGAAAGAGTTTATCTTTATCGACCAGTTGTGGAAATGATCCTTCAGCTTCAAGGCGAGGATGACACACTTTATGGCAGTCACAGTTTCGCATCTGTCAAAAAGGCACAGTAAGATTCCAATGGTGTGTGTATAACTGTTGTACTGATTGAATATTGAAAATTGAAACATAATATGACAATTTGAAGTACCAAATACTATTCGACGATATGACTCAGTTTTATGTAAAATAAGGAAAATAATGTTATACGAACTTTGGCAAATGTAATAGGTATTGAAGTATATTTTATTACAGCGACTAAAAAAACAGACAATGGATTGCTTGCATGATATGTTACTGGCCCCATAAAGGCTGATACTGGTTCAGCCCAGTATGATTGTGCAAGAGCATTGTTCAATATCTGACCAGGCTTAGCCATTAAAAAACGAGTATGTTGTACGAGGTAAGATCGTTCGAAATATTATCTCTCTACAGGATCGTGAATGAGAAGCTGGAGAAATACCAGCAGCAGTGTAACACATTCTTTTTGGAGGTTGTTACACAACTGTGTTTTGCTTTGAGGAGCGACCGTCGGAAGAAGTTCTTGGCAAGCTGCATGGATACGTGACTTGCACTTCTAAGGTGGGAAGACGGTATACAAAGAACATGAATATATTTGACACGGGCGTCGATCCAAACCCCGTTTTCCGATCATTCCTGCTGCAGTTGATGATGAAGTCTAGGTATCGAAGTTATTCGATTATTTGTGTTTATGTAGAATGTCTTGTGCGTTCAAGCTTTTAATATATTTTGGTATGAAACTATTTATGGCGTACATGCAGAACAATGCAGCATTGTCATAAACTTTAAAAAACAGGTGGGGCATTGTGTTCTGTAATAGTATGTTGATTTGCTCAGTCAAGTTGTAGAAGACGGTAAATGGTTGTTAATTGATATAATTAAATATTATTGATTATCATGAATGTGTAAACTTTTTATAACGTAACATATTTAGACAAATGTGAGCCATTATTTTCAGTTAGGAAGAAATGTTAATTCAGTTTGTAAATTTATATTTTGATGTCATTACTGATATTATGGACAGTGTTGATGGACATATGTTTATGATATATTTGGAAACAAAAACTACGTAATGCTTCTTTTACAACTTCAGCCTTTTTTGACACGTGTATTAGATTAGTAACTTCAATTTCACATTGCAGCAAAGAGCGATATGTTTCCAAATATCTTCGCCAGTACATTGAAGAGATCAATTTAGGTGTAAACGTCAGCACCACAGAGATGATAGACATGTATTTGCTCATCATACACTGTTGGGAGGTATTATAACACAATACATCTCTATAGAATATTTAAATAAATTATTTCTAGGATAAGTTTTTATACAAGTCTGTAAAAGATATACATGATGAAGTGAAGGATTCATAACTTAATACACCTTTATTCTGACATTTATACTAATTGAAACGGTAACAGTTATATCTGACATTTAAATACGTGACAAAGCAATATTTCAAATACAAGTTATATTAAAAACTTCATTTACATGATTCTTGGTACAGATAAAAATGTTTCTATGAATACCTTATTCATTCTGCAGCTTCAGATCATTGCTATTTGGAAATCTAAAAAAAAAATATAAATAATTATAACTTGATGTTTCTTTCAGGATACGCAATTCCATTCTTTTGAGCACAATGAAGAATCAAAACCGCTGATTGTATGCCCCTCTATGGAAAACGCTGTCACAGTAATGAAAACTCCTGCAGTGCATCATACTGACTTGTTGTCAGCCATAGCAACAACGAGGGCTTGTTTAGAAGTAGCAGCACAGTGCATCGTAAGATGCTTATCACATGGTGCTAGCATTCTAACAGTATAATCCGAGGATCGGAAAATAATACAGAAAACTGAAAAAAATGTGTGAAAATGCAGTAACAAATTGGCCAAAGTAAGTCATATTTTACTTATTTTTCTACTTACAACCTCCAAATGTGTTATGCTTTGATCGCTTTACCATTATTTTATTTATTGGAATAAACTGAACTATTTAATAATTAATATGGAAAGTATCGTTCACAATTTGGCCATCCTTTGAACAGATGATAATATATAAAGACATTTTTGTCACAAATCTGCATGTGCATTCAAGTAGAAGAAAAATGTTGTCCATAGTTACAAAATAGCCGGTCATTTAAACATGAAGTCAGGATAACATTCTACATATTGTCAACTACCTTTCATTTCTTTAAATACGATATGGTGCTAAATGATTGGTTGATAATTTTCTCATTGATTCATACCATTTCCAATAATTTTGGATAATAATCAGTAAGTCAATTTACAATAAAGTAAATTTGTTGTTTTCGGCTAATGTGATGCTATTTCTCTTGTATTTAGTATTTGTTACATTGCTGTGTTTGTGGGTAACATTTTGTTGTTATTAATACAGGATATACTTGGTGAAACTGTTGTGTCGACGGTATGGATTAGATGTGTATCAGAATGTGTCAAAGTCAGCGTTACCCATCTTTAAATGGCTTGCCATTGAAGGCAGCGAAAAACAGGTAAATGCATGTAATCAACATCTACATAAAACATAGCAATGCATTACACAGTTCAAATTCTACACTCTTGTAATTGGGTAAAAATAGTTGTGTTATCAATCACATGAACAACTGTACAGTTAAGTAATTTGTATTATTTTCTGAAAGTCATTATTTTTCATAACTTGTGCTTACGTATTTTGGTCCGCGCTGTCCAGTCACATTCGTTCCATTTGTTTTCAGACGGAGGTATGTAACAGATACATCATATGCGGCGATGCGTACACTAGTATCAGGGAAGCAATTGCAAGGAATGTCCTTGGCGAAGCCATTGAAACACTAGAAAAATTACTGCAGGTAACTTCTGTTGATTATAAACATATTTTCGATCATCATATGTCGAACTGAAATAGCCGAAAACATCCAGTGTGAAAGTTGTAAAGAGAATCCAAATATGATCAAAAGAAACCAATCATGTATGTGCACATTTTAGAAATTTGTTAAGTGAACCATTATGATGAATGTGTTTTGTACAAAATATGCAATCGTGTTTATATTCCGGGGCATAAACCCAAGAGGAGAGCAAACATACTTGCATCTGGCAATACACCGAGAGATTACGTGCTCAAATGTTCGACAATCTGTACGTGGCCCTTCTTCTTTTAGCTCATGTTTTTATAATGACTTAAACTTTCTAAAAAAAATAATTCTAATGAATAGGTATGTGTAATAAAGTTTTGTCATTAACATTATTTAAAACTACATCCATACCAATACTTTCAAAAGTCTTGTGAATCTCAGTTTGTATACATTCCTTATATTAAGAGCATTGACATAGTTTGCAACGATTTATATCTTTTAGTAGGTTATAAAAATATATGCACGCAACATCAAGGCCATTACTGTGTTTACATATACAAATATAAACCCAACACGTGTTTAAGCTATTAGAGCTAGCGCGTTCCGGAGTAAGTCTTTTAAATAAACCTCTATTGAGACATTCGTTAATGTAGTTTTGCATGTAGTTCAATATGTACCGGTAAGTGAACCAATAATAATTCTTTTAAAACTGTATGTTTTATTTTTCAGGGTTTGCCAAAACTAAATAAATATCTAGCGGCTGCCAATGTGATTCAAGACAAGGTATAAAGTTGAGCTTCATTCATAACGTATATTGATTCAGTTACTTGCATACAAAACATATAACCACAATACCACAATGTCAATACATATTACCTTAGTAATCAGTAGGTACTACTGATACGCTAGTTGAGTATTTTCAATTCCTGGCAAGTTCCACTTCATTAAGTGTGTATCACTTCGTTTTACTTATTGAATACCATAATAACAGTTTGTATATGCCTTTCCTCTACAGGACCTGACCGGACGGTTGGTTGACAATGAACTTAAACCAGATTTAGTGCATCAAGGGTTACAGTGTTTACTTGCTCATTTCCACATTGTAATGTCAAAACTTCAAGCAAGCTCAACACTTCTTAATCCACTGATAATGTTCACAAACGCTTATCCTACAATACAGGTAAAAAAAAAACAAGTAACACTCGTCGTACATATTTGTGCATGGTCAATTCAGTAAAAATACATGTGTGATATTCAAGATACGGCCTGTGTTATAACATGATTTGATTTAATAGTATATTTTGTTTATTTTAAATATACATTATTTTTTATTCTAGTGTTTCAGCAACTCTACTACAATAAAAAAATTTGAAGTTGTATGTTCCTTTGTTTGTTCTTACGTATGAGAAATAGCATTGATACTTTATTATTGGTCAAACAATTTTTAAATTACTCGATACAAATGCGTATAATGTGGAGTAGATGTTTTGCATGCAAATCTGTGAGTTTAAGGGTTACATTGGTTCATTGATATGCAATTATTAATTAGTTTAGATGGTCAGAATATATTTAAACCTTGTTGTATTGTGCAAGGTATAAAATACAAGAAATTATGTTTTAAGCGAGGCTGTTTTCGAAGAAAACCCGAGGTATTCTCATAGCCTGCTCGTCGTCCACCGTCCGCCGTATGCCGTCCGCCGTCAGCCGTCCGCCGGCGTCGTGCTAAAACCTTTACATCGGCTCTAAAATCAAAGTGCTTCCACATACAACTTTAAAACTTCATATGTAGATGCATCATGATGAGTTCTACACGCCACACCCATTCTGGGTCACTAGGTCAACGGTCAAGGTAACCGTGACCTCTAAAAAAAGGAAAAAATCTGACAAGCTTTCGCAGCCGAGCGTGGCACCCGTTATGCGATGCTCTTGTTTTAGAATTTGTTTTGCGTCATGCGCTTTTTCAGTGTCATGCGCACTGGAAGAATTTGGGGGTTAAAGAGTTTCGTGTATTGTTAAACTGTGCAATATGCCCATGTTTTTGTTGTTGTTTTCTTCTTATTACTTGGGGATATTTTTAATTGTACTTTTAATATAATGGCTATGTTCATTTGATGTGATTTTTGGTGTTGAAGGATGTTTATTGGTAAATGTTTTGAAAATCTAATGTATGAAATGTTTTGTTTTAATTTAGACACGTATATGTTTTTAAATGTTCAGTAATGGTTTTACTCATTGATTTATTGGCATATTTGACACTCATAAATGAATGTTGTTTTGTTGTTAATATAATAACCCGTGTGTATGCAAGAATGCAAAGTAGAATTATATTCTTCAGTATGATGCATGTCTATTTTAGCTGGTATCTTATAACAGTGTCGTTTCACAAATAGTGTTGTTCCCATGTATTATTATATGTATCTATTTTTAATCCCCGCCATAGGCGGAGGGATATTGTTTTGGCGTTGTCCGTCCATCCGTCCGTCCGTCTTTACATCCTTCCGTCCGGCACTTTTGTGTTCGGAGCCAGGATGATTCACGCCAAATGGCATTGTACACCATCTGTTAATAACGGAGTTATGGCCCTTTGTATCTTAAAAAATGCTTTTTGAGTGTCAAATATAACTCTTTTGTGTCCAGAAGCATATTGGCGGCGGGATCTCAATTCAACGTTTTTGCTTGTTATAAACCTACATACCCTTTCGTTCTTTAAATTTGCATTACTCTTCAAAGAATCACGGTACAGCTGTGGTATGATAAGTTTATTGCTGCTTATTACAGCTGCATATTACACTTATTACACTTCATTATTACATTTTGCGTATGGTTGTGCATAATAAACCCGATTGTTTCTGTCGTGAATATTAATGTTTCATTCATTAATCTAATTTGTGTACCTTATTATACTTGGAACTTTAATTGATAGCAATGTGATATTGCTTGTGAGACAAAATCAAGATGACCGTGAACCTTTCATGCATATTTATGCGATTACTAGCACACGATTGCTGATACTTTTATCTATGCATTTGCGGCGATGCATAGAGAAGAAAATAGATATGATGTCACCCACGTCTGTGCTTTATTGTGATGTTTTTTACAGTTGGAACATATAACTAATTTCAGTTAGGTGTATACAATGTGTATTACTCAGATTGATTCATTTTCCTGTACAAGTATAATTAACCGTAATCGTAATCCTTAAATGCCAATGATATGCAGAGTTTTAATTTTGTTAATTCAAACGTTATCTTTGCACAAATATGGGCGATAGTTCGCTAAGTAGGTGCTTAGTGAAAACCAGTCATATAGTTGTAATTATTGGTCGAATTTGTTTGCTATATGCTTCATCAAATGTCATGTTTAACATAATGTATATAATATGATATTAATATTGTACGTAGGTTTTAATGGAAACAGTGTAAATGATGTTTTCTTTAATTTAAATGGTTACGATATGAATAATCAATAAAACGCATGGGTGTATGTGTATTTAATAGGGTTATTTTATTTTTCTAGTCGTTATTACGTAATTTGTCATTCTAGGATATGTTTATACTATTATTGCGCAACAGTTGATTGTTACAACGCATACATTGCTAACATTTTTCGCATTTGTCGACGTGCTAAATGTTCGCAATGATGACAAGTTAAAATGAATAGATACTCAAAATAACTGTAGTTGAAAATACACGCGAGATTAGCAAGACTTTGGCAGACAATTAAGTTATGGATTTCTAAATGATCGAAGCGATTGAAGAAATGTTCGAATGCTCAGTTGAATCTGCGACCTATACAAGAGCATGGGTTTGTATGACCCACGAACAGCATCGTCGTATGTTAAACATTCATCTACACTCAAGACATGCTACGTCTTTATACAATTTACCTCTGTAAACAAAAATGTTGTTTAAAAATATATGCGTGTGTTCGCGTTAAGTAATGTTTTGTTTAATCATTGAATTGTATCCCGATTGCTGCGACGAAAGCTGTCCGTATCCTGGTTAGAATCAGTACCTCGTATATTTAGAGACGATTCTTAAAATGCTGCCAGACAATGAACCCTAGACATCTTTAAAGTAACGCGGATATACCATTTCTATATCAGTAACCCGTCAATACTGAGCGATTTTATGAGTGGGTGTTAATGTCTGGTTTGTGCAGATGAAAAAGTCGTTTAAAGTTAATATTCGCACTACCTGTTAATCGTGTGTAAGTAGCAATCCAAACGGCTTCGTGTACTGGTATTGTATATGTACATGCATGTGACTCAGTGTGTGGAATTCTTGTTTATGTTATGAACGTGTTTGCGAACCAGTAAGCATTCTTGTAAATGAATACGTATGTTTTCGAGTTCACTGTTAAGTGATACAGTTTAGAATATGTTTAAAGAAAACTCCGTTGATTTAAAAGTAAAATGACATAAGCAGGTATGCATAAATCTACAGATAAACACAAAACTAATATTGAGCTTCACCAGCAGGAGAGAAACCTTATTATAACATTTGGTCCTATGTTTATGGCAAAAAAACAATAACAACATTTCAAAGGAATGGTTCATGGATGATCCTCTCTCAAAGTTGTTTCTCTTTCAAATCGTTCAGGTATGCAGAATATGGGAGTAACCGGAGCTTAAACATACTATATGCACAAAATCTATTCTGAAACCGCAAGAGTCGCCCGTTTTAAAATACGTCGTTACATGATTATTACATTAAATTTTTGTAACGTTTGCTGAAAGACCACAATGCCCAGATCTTATATATTTTGTGTGTGATATTAAAATTGGTCCGTACAAAGTTTGTTTACATCATGTACGTCGGTGTAAAACTGGACAAGCCCTTGGTTCATTTGTTTTATAAACTCACCTGAGCTTTTGTGATACCCATACTGTTTGGTGTCCGTCACGAGTGCGATGTGTGGTTTGCGTCGTACACTTTTGATTCGTAACCATTCTAAAGGTCACATTTTTCAACTAATCTTGATAAAACTTAGTTAGAATGATAATTTGGACATTATCAAGACTGAGACTGAGATCGAATTTGGGACGCGAACGTCCAAAAACTAGGTCACCAGGTCAAATCTGTTTTACCAATCTAGACAATCTCGATTTAGCTTGGTCAAAAATGTTTATCTTTACATAGTGCGAATCTCTTGATCACGTTGGTTCAAAACTTAATACAATGCTTATTTACATTGAATATAGGATTGACTCAGTTAATTCCCTTTGACTGCAATTAAATTCGTGATATTCCAGTTTACCTGTATGTATCACTTCTGTTAGTATGCCCCCTTCTGAAGACGAAGGCTTATATTAGTTGTACGGTACGTCTATCCGTTTGTGCGAAATGTTCTGTCCCAGTCATAACTTGACTGATTTTTAAATAACTGCGCAATGTCCATCGTCATAAGACGACTTGTCGAGTGTAACACTTGTCTTCCTACTTCAAAGTTTAAAGTTACACTTAATGGTTGAAGGTCAAACTTGGCATTACAACTTTTTTTTAAATTCCTTTTTCAGCCCTTACTTAACGTATTTGGAAAATAACTTTACTCAAAAGTAAACGATCATAAGACGACGTGTCGTGTGTAATAACTGAGTCCCTAAAAGATCAAGGTCACGTGTATTTGTCAAAAACCACTATTTGCCATAAAATAGCGTGAAAATACCAGCCTCAGCCATACATTGGGTAGATATTGATGGATTTTGAGATAACAATTGCAATTCATCATACGATGACGTTTCAAGTGTTACATTCGTCTCTCTAGCTCCAACGTCAAGCTCACATTTCATAACTTTATAAAACAGCTTATTGGAACTGTAACTATGTGATTCATCAATCTTTTTAGGATAACGTACCACTAATGACAACCATAAGGACTTTTGCACTTTTTCCAGGCTGAAACATTTTTATTCATTGTTCAATATAAGACAAATTAATTCAAATGATTACAATTAGGAGACTGGATGTAGTGTGTATAAACTGTCTTAAAACCACATACTCACACTGAGAAGTATAAGTCACTTTAATTCGGCCATGAACAGCTTGTTTCTTCTGTGAAAACACAAGGCGAAGAGGTCGTTTATTTGTTATGCAATTATAATTGAAACCTTTCAAAAGCGTTAACTATTAAGTGCTTCATTCAATTGTAAAATAATTGGACTGTTTTGTTTATCATGCACAGTGGGGTAAGGGATATGTTTCGCAAATAAGGGGTTTCTAAGGGATAAATATTGTTGGGATTTATCTCTTATAATCCGGCTTTTTAGGGATTAATCTCTAACAGTGTACTCAAGGAGTTTTTGGGGATTGTTAGGGCTAAATAGGGATGCTAGCACTCTGCGCATGCGTACGGGTGAAAGGCGGAGGTTTTTAATTTGAGGTTTTGCTAGTACTGCCCATGTGTAGGGGTGAAAAGTCTGAGTTATTATCGCGAGCTACATTCAAGCAAAGATCTAGATACATTCATTGGGGCCAAAAGAACGTATCGGGAATAAGTGCGGAAAAAATAACTACATCTTTATCACGGGACATCAATCGGGCAGTCGATGTTCTCACTCTGTTTTATGGCGTTATCATGCGCTACGGCAGCGTGTCCGCACGCGTTATTCCAATAAACAACATAGTATGACTTCGCACAAAAAACAGAACACATAAAACACGTTTTTTCGATATTTATAGTAGCATTTATAAAATATACGCGTTTAAAAAAAACATAACATATTTGAAAACAATTTGTGTCTCTTAACTAATATTAAGCAACAAAGCGTAATAAAAGTGTTTAAGGCCGAGTTAGCTTTTTTACAAGTACACATTTCAATTACCTAAAAGTTAATTATTTGATTTGGAAAAATAACAAAGTATAAGTATAAGTGACATTAAAATCTATGGTCTATAACTTTATGCTTTTGACCTAAATATGTTTGCGGGTATTAAAGAAAAGTTAGACAATTAAAAGTATATATCTGCCTTTGCCTAAAACATTATTGTTTTTTATAAATACTTTTATATATACGGTGAACAGTCTTAGAGATATTCATTAGCAAAATTTGTAACATTTCAGGCCGATGCAGATTTTCTTATTAAAAAGTACATATCCGCCATTGCCTAAATAAAACTTTATTGTTTCTTTATAAATATTTCTTATGGGCGTGCCATTTATAAAGGTTTAATAAACATGTAAAAGACTAAAAAATAAACGTTTGATTTTAACGTGAAGAGTTTCGGAGATATTCATTAGCAATAGCCGAAAATAAATTTACTGCGATGTTAGCATTTCCGATCGCCAAAATCACATATATCGATTGAATCCTTGAGCTTCCGATTTAAGTTGAAAATGTCAAAAAATGGCGATTGTTAAACAAATCAAGTTTTCTTTATAAATATTTCAATATTCCCTACTTTAAAATAGCACTCGGTACATCTTACTGCGCGTAATTGCCATAATGCCACATGGGGTAATAGATAATCAACCGATAGGAGATACCTTGACGTGCTATCAAATATTTAAGCCACATTACAGTCATGTATGCTGACCCTCTCGGTCAGCAGCTGGAGCGTGCGCGTCGCGACCGAGGCGAGAGTCAACCGCAGAAGATTCTCTCACCTGTATATATTTCCTTAAAGAGGGGAACTTCTGCGGGCGGCTCTGCTAATCCAGCTGAGTCCGTCACCCTAGAGCCGGACGTCTTCTACACTGCTAGGTTCGCTGTCTTCTCCAAGATGCAGCGGACTTGTCACCCGCTGTTTATTGTCGAGAGTTCGCTGACCCGAACCTGCAAGAGGTCCCGTCTGAAGAGGGCCGGGAACAGCGGGACAGCGGGCCTACCAGTGTGGAGGTCATTCGGGGCGGACCTGGAGCTGCATTTGGGGGTCTCTGCAGTCCCAAGAACATCGAGGGGTGGCCTTAGAGAGGGACCCCGTGGCGGCGGTACTCAGTGCGCTCAACGCACTGGGGAAACCGTCTCGGGGATGAAGACGACGGCCGGTGACGACGAGAGTGGCCAAAAACGCAGAGCTGTGTGCTGCATTCCCTTAGCGGAGCTGCGTTCAGACATGAATTTGTCTTGAAATTGTCTACCAGTCACATTAAGGTCTCATTGGCCACCAAGCACTGGTCTATTTGGATCTAAATTATATCTTTGGCGAATACCTGGGCAGCCGAAGTAAATTTGACCTACTTTGGCTCAAAATTAATCTTTTTCCCCTGATAGGTCACAGGGGCAGGTCCAGCCAAAATGACCCCGTGAAAGGGCTCGCATGGATCTGAAAATAAACTCTGAACAGCACGTATGCTGACACAGCTGCGTCACGAGAAATTCTCAGGTAACTCTCCAGTCGCCAAACTGTGACGATCACCGTCCAATCGGTTACAAGCATGCTTATGAGGGTACATGAAGAACATGTGTTTTATAATGATACGTTTACATCGGAATCAATGCATACAATGTGAACGTATTGCCTATTGAAACTTTCTAAAAAAAATACGTCAATATAACGTCTAATATATTGCATTAGATTTACTTCTTAAGTGCCGAAAAGCACTTGTTTAACATGTACGTTGGAAAAATAATATTGGTGAGGCGATTAATTAAATTTCATTTAAAATGAAATAAAAATAATGAAATGAACAATTTAATTTCAGGTGAAAACTATTAATGTTTAATTTAAATGTGGTTCGCTAAATATTTTAATACAATTATCGTTCATACCAATACATTTATGATGCTGGTGTACATGTTTTGTTAGTCTCACTCACAAAGAGACAGGTACACTCATACATAGAGCTCACACGGTTATGATGTTGGTCGTCATCGTAACGCGGAAATTGGATACTACTTTTTTTCCTTAACGCCAACCTTGAACATTTACTGTTTCTCTACTAAATACCTTCAGAACTACCTCATTTAAATTGAGTCTCAATGTAAATGAAGTAGTTCAGAAGATAATCATTAGATATTCATTAGAATAGACTTTTTTTTAAATCAGGCCGTGACACACTTTTTTATTGAACAGTTCATAACTGCCTTTGTCATAAACTGTAATTTTAATTATGTTACTTAATCAAGTATCATTTTAAAATTATTTGAAAAAACTAAAGGCTAAAATAAAATCGAGGAATTAATATTGAACTTTTCCGGCGATGTTCTCTATATTTTCTAAACTTATCTATTTCTTGAGTAAATCTTCCAAATAAAGTGTAAATTTTAGATTAAACTGTAAAACAGGAAAAAAAAAATTGACATTGCCTTCACTTATTACGGATCAATAATATAAACAAGACAATAAGCATTTTGAATACACATCTGCGATAGAGGATCAGACGCATTGTCTTCAAGGGAGACCGTGCCCCAATTGACCACACGCCAAATTATCGATCACTCCGCCCATATAGTCACGTGGTGTAGTGATTAGAAAACTCCGACAAGCCGATCGCAATGATAGCGGATTAGGAGAGTGAAATACTATATTTGTAACGATGTTTCATGCTATTTTCTACAATATAAATTGTTAAAGCCGCACACAAAACTAAACTGCTTTGTTAAACTTTAATACAATCATAAATGCATTAGAGAAAAATGGCGTAATCAAAATAAATGATTAAACGACAGACATCAGAAACGTTTCATATACATATTACAGGGAGTTGACTAAAAATCCGTTGTAAAATGAACATTTATTTCATATTGATTTTGAACTTGTATTAAACAGCCTTACAGTGAATCCGGTGGCTATTCATATATAATATTTTTTTTTGAAAATATTTTCATTAAATGCAAAGGACACATCTATATCATGATTGGTTTTTTGTTTATTAAAAATGTTTAGATCTTTGTTTTATTGTGTTATTTTTAAAAAGACACCGATTCTTTTTATTTAGATATAAATTAAATTTTGATTGTAACCATAATTGAATATAGGCCTCATTTCGTGGTTTAATTAACAGATAGTCTGATATGCATTTTATTTCAAGTATTTTTAATGCGAACCAGTTACATTTCACTTTCGGAAAATGAAATGTTGGTATTACGGTGCTGTTCACGAACATTTGAATGGAATATATTAAGAATATTATGCATTTGTTTATTTATAACAAGATGGACCTTATATGTTCATTGCAATGTTCACATTTTTCCCCGTATCAATATATGTTGTATTAGAAATGTTGTTTCTGTTGTTGTATTATAAGCCGTACATATTACACCTGAAGTTGCTAAAGCTGGCTAAGCCGCGTTGAAATCCCCTTTTTGTTGTTTTTACTTTAGTTAAACCAATATTTAAGTTTACAATTTATAATGATTTCCCTTGTTTATTATCCACAGAATATAAATATTCAATTGGAAATTATACAAGTAATTAAATAGTTTTCTTTTCTTGTGTACAGTACCTAACATGCAATGCCTTTATGTTCCTTCATTCTGAGATCAGCGCAACATACTGTCATTTATTAATTAAAGACAATTACGCTGAGATTATTAATAAGCACGTGTGGCAATTATTATGTTGCCCAAACTGCTTAATAATATTGTGCATCAAACGGTTTAACACGCTTTATAGAACACACAACTGTTGTGGTCAAACTATTTATTGTGTTTGTTTTCTCATTACTCGTACATATGTTCAAGAAATAAAGGTAAAATAATGACCTTTTATAACGTATGTATAGCACCTACAATTTTGAATAATGATGAAACAGTAATGATCAGGCATTTGATATAAAATCTGTGTAAACTCTTAAAAACTACGTCCATTCCATCTGTACGACACGCTTTGTTTGTCGGACAAAATGGCGGCCAGATAAGCGTTGCTAGGGGGTGTGTGAAAACTCGCGATCTGATTGGCTGATAGTTTTATTTGATTGACATCTGGCGACAGATCAATTTTGGATTAAGAGCGTCTAGTTATAAGCCTGTGACGCAACATGCCAGCATATGCGTAGATAAGATTATCAAGATAAGATGCGTCATCTTTCTCACTAGACTGATATATCGGTTGCCGCGCGAATCGAATGGAACTCGCAATGACAAGAATCTTGTATTTATTGATATATCTTTAGTGGGGAGCATAGCAAATATAAAGGTCGGGCTACAATGACTTCGTGAAGAGGCTAGTAGGACATGTAACTAAAATCTGGAATACACACACACGCAAATATCACATATAATCCTAGTTGTACAATGTTAAAACACGCACAGATTCGTTTTCAAATCCTAAGTGTTAATACAAAAAAATTCTTCGTCGAGTTTTGAAATGACGTGTTTTATAGGCTATGACACTATGCTGTATGCAGCATAATATTACAAATGTTTCTATGCATGACAACGACAAAGGTAAATTCTACATCTAAAAATATTTGTTTACGCCCCACTAACTCGTTGACGTCACTGATTAACTGCGCCGTTTTATCAAAATATTGCTCAAAACTCTATTTTACTTTTTAACATCTGGCTTTTTTACCTTTGCTATTTTTACCTATGGCATTTTTACCACTTTACATCTGGCATTTTTACCTCTGGAATTTTTACCTCTGGCTTTTTTACCTTTGGCATTTTTATTTACCTCTTGCATTTTTACCGCACACCTTTCATCTCAATTCATCCTTACATCGACTACGAATGCGTAGAGGTTTACTTTATTTTATCAAAATTCAGCCTTTTAAAGACTGCGCATGAGTAGAGATTAATCCCTTTAAGGAATAAATTACGCCACTCATCCCTAAAAACCGCTGAAAAAAGGTTAAATGCAGATGAATTCGGATGAAACGCGGTAAAAATGGATAATCTCCTAAAAAACGGCTGAATTATGGTTATTTTTAGGTATTCTAATGAGATTAATCCCGGAACAAAATCCCTTACCCATTTGCATATGTTCAATTACATTAGTCGTGGTGAAGTGTATTTTCATGAACATGTATTGACTGTTGTGGAGATTATGCAAATAAAATGACTGTATTCATGTGTCGTTTTTTACGAATCATCGATATGACTGAATGAATAAACATGCATTATTTAACTATTTTCTTTTCTTTTATGTGAGATGTAGTTGAGCAATGTGGCGTTCTATAATGGTATTAAAATTGTTCGTATAGGTACATGTAGATATCTATCTATGTAACCTAAACATATACTAACATGAAATTACACACATGTCTTCTGGACATCTGGATCATTATGTGAGATCGCTGACATTGCATATACTGTATAAAAGTCAAAATTGGAATTTGTCATACAGTTATATCTACCAAAGATAGTCAATTAACACTACACACATGCCGTAAGGGACTAAATTTAATGTCAGTTTCGTTTGCCAATATATATGACCGAACTTTTAGCAGAATTCCAACCCATTAGAACCTAGAGAAGTATAGTTAAGGTAAGTGTGAAACAAAACCATATATTTGTAATTACTACAAGTATTTAAATGAAACATCACATTTGTTATGGAATATAATGTGATTCTGATTTAAAAAAAATAAAGCGCAATTTATCTGGATAATGCATTCGTGCATTTGACACAAATTGCTTAAGGTTTGCGTGCATGAACTGCATATTTCTGTATATACAATAGATAGTTTACATTTGGGACCTCACACATCCTTTACGGATTTTATGTGCGGTCGCCGATGATTGCCCATGATTGTGGCTTACCTGTTGACAGCAAAATGCCGCTTTTATACTTAGAAATTAAGGTTCCGGTTTGCGCTCAACAAGAACGTTACTCTGTATCTTGAACACATTCAAAAGATAATCATTTAGTTGAAACTTTACAAATGTCTTCAATGTAAGGTCATATGGTCATATGCCTACGCTGATAACGCTTTAAACGACATTTTAGTGTAATGTTTTACCCTTTTTGTACTAGCAATGTAAATACCGTAAACTACGTTCTGCTTAATTAGAGGTTAAGCATGAAGAGTTCCGACCCTGAATATTTGCTGGCGGAAAACGTCACAAAAGAAGCGGATTGAATTGGTTTGCAAGAGAGGTGGTGCTTAATTTATTATTAGTTATAGAACACAAAAACGAATTTCGAACAATTCGATCGGTACAATGCCCAACACTTTTGATTTCGTACTTGCCTGTACACTTGTATTTGTTTCAACATTGGCAGTACATCGAAAAGTTATATTTAATACTGTTACGTGTATATTCTAATGATTTATTTTAGGAAGTTATGTTGCACCTATGTGCCAACCCTGTAGGAGAAAATATAAACCAGACTCAGCAAACATTTTCTCCAGATCATGTACATAATTCTTTGTATGTGACAAAATGCAATAATTATCATCAAATATACAAACATTGCAAGCATAATGTGCTAAATACGGACCAAGAAAAAGTTAAAATAAGGTGATTCTGTAAATTATTATAATTGTTTTGCCAATAATCGCATACTTATCGAAAGATATACATAAACAATTTATAACAGATTTGAAGTCATCTTAAAACTTAATATTGTTCTATTGATAAGTAATTTGGCCTGTCAAAACGTCATTTTTTTATATTTCGCTGGTTACCAATGAATGCCGGAGTCATCGAAGCTGTACGTGTCTGCGCATCTACGTCTACGAAAATATTCCCGTAAATATCAGTCGATGCGGACGTTTAAATGCTTATATAAAAGCCAAACATGCGTGCAGCGTTTTACCTTTAAAGATATAAAAAAAACGTCAATATTGCAAGCAAGGATTTAATGCATAGTCTGTTGATTGTTAAACTGTGCCATTTTTTTAATACTAGAGACCTCAACAAATTTCGGGAAAGATACAAATCCAGCATAGTTCATTCTCCTGAATTTATTACATGTGGTATTTTTAGTTGTGAGCGCTAGCGAGCAACTAATGTAGAGGCAGTTTTGCAAGTCAGTCTGCTGTTAACTACGCTAGGAACTTAACTACGCTAAGAACGATAACCACTGCCTGTTTATACTTCACCACTGGTACACTGCAGACAGCCTGTATGTAATCAATAGTGTTTAACAGCTTGTGGGACGATATTGGCCAGTCTAGAGTTAATAACAGCTTGTGCGACGACATTTGCCAGTTTATCAATGAAATCTGTACATATTGGCTGCTTTCAGGGAAAACGGGGCTAAATGCATGTCAAATAAGATTAGCCTGTGCACACTGATTAGCCTGTGTAATGCGCACAAGCTAATCAAGTACGACACTTTCTGATTTAATGGTATTTTTCGTTTAAAGAGAGTCTCTGGTACTGGGATGACAATTAATGCATATGCATTAAGCCCTGTTTTCCCAAAAGGAAGCTTAAATTATCATTTTTATTCATGATTTGAAAAAAAAGATAAAAGTGACAATAACTTCAAAGTAACCTCGTTGACAAGGCAAATAAACAAAATCACTTTTAAATCAAATAAACAACCAATGAGTCTTTACCTTGTGGTATTTTTTAGTAAACATCTAAAGGGCCAATTCACAGTTTGTCATTAAATGCTTAATATTGATAAATGTAAACAGTGGATCTTAAAAGCTCCATTAAAAAAAAAACAAGAATAAAATTAAAGAAACCAAAAAAAGTTACCCTCTACATTTCAAAGCTTGAACAACTCAATCCAATTAAACATAGAATACAAATTGGCGACTGTGGATCAATAAGCACGAGAAATGATTCAATTCCGGCTCACAACAAGACATGATGAATTAAAAGTCTGTCATGTGGGCAAAATTGTTGCTCAATAATTAAAGAAAATATATAAAGTTTTAGATACACATAACACAACCTGTACATGATTCTATGTTTGTTATTCTTTAGCAAGGCAACAAACATTCTAAAGATGGTTGCCAGTGCAACAACTAAGACGAGAAAAGAGACATAGTGTTGTTATTTTGTCTAAGTTTTGTCTCTATAACATAAATATGATGATAAACAGTGCACACACAAATCGACCTGTGCTTTAAGACACACTCTTTATAAATTTGAATGGGTTGTGTTCATTTCAATCTTGCGATATAAAAAGCTATAACATAATTTTGAAAACGGAGTTGCGTCTAAGATTATGCAATAACGAACAACTTCAGTGCCTTCAGCGCTTTGATTATACAGGGTAAAGGATCACGACTGTGTGTGGTTCACAATTGAACGTTAACGGATGTAAACACACCAGTTAGTGATGCTTTGTTTTCGAATAACTTTTCAATTTTTTTTTTAAAGAGTGCAAAACAGACAGTTTTTATGCTGCTTAGGGCAATTCCAAATACATTATAATTAGTTTATTCGATAAGCCTGTATTTGCAAAAATAAAGTTCATAACGGTGTGTTTCCATGTAAACCCCGGTGAACCCCGTTGATCCTGCGACCTGTATATTTAATTGGTAAAACGCAACAAAAGTGTGTTTTGTTTAAATGAACTTAATTGTGTATTATGCGATATATGAGAATAAATTAATGTTGACACTTTCATCTATGGGAGCACAAGTTACAACAAACTGTCTGCAAACTATCAGCACGTCAACGCAACAGCAGAGTGAAAGGTAAATTTTGACACAAATCGTGTGTACTGTGTTAGGTGGAGTGTTAGCTATTAGAGATTTAATGTTGCAATTTATGTTCTTAATACGCTTATATAAAAATCAATAATAAATAAAGAAACTGGTATTTAAAAGGCAAATAAATATTCGAATGCATTTTAAATAGACAAACAAGATTTGTAATATGTTCAACCATAAGTAAATCTGTATAAAAATATAAAATGTAGTGTTTGTGTATGTGTTTGTTTTATTATACCTCCGTTACGAGATTAATAGGCATAATTGACCATGGACTTTTGTCCATCTGTCTATCCGCCGTCCGGCTGTCTATTCGTCAGTCGGTCTATCTGTATACACACACTTCAAATTATCATGTTTAAATATACATCTTGAAAAAAAACATACGTTTTAAGATTTTGAAACCTTAATGTCTCGTCTTCTGACCAATTTAATGGAATTCTGTTGATAGATATCAATCGATTGGCGTATTTGTTTTGGTTTTATTAGATGGTCGCTTTAGCGACCGTCTAATGTGCTTGATGTAAAATTCAGGTCGATACGGCCTGGGTATGATTAGCCCAATTCCCGCTTACACTACGCGCGAAGAAAGAGTTGTATAATTTATGCAAGAGGTTTGAGTTCTCCAATTATGTTTATTCACAAATGGAAACATTATATTAATATCGTGTTAAATGTGTTAAATGCAATAGTTTCGAATGGTGTTTTATAGAAAAGAATTAAAAAAAAAACAATGATCGTATTGCACGTGTCGCGGAGGAGATTGTTTATGAATGATTAAAATAGTTCACTTTCTGCTGCGTCTGCGTGACGTAGTATTTTCGCTCATCTCATTCATAAATCTGAGGCTGGCGATAAACAAAGGGGAGTCCGGGTGAGAATTACGCACTAGTATAAGGTTACGCTTGTTTATATTCACAGGTCTCAATTAATAACACGTTGACCACGAGTTCAACAATTATTACCGGGATACGATAGACAACATAAAAATGATTCATTATCGCTGAAACTGTTAAAAAACATTTAAATATAACAAGAATATTCTCTAAAAAAATGTAGTCTTGCTGTTTTGAAATAAGGTTTGGAATTTTGGTTTCTAAATAACTTAATTAAAAACAAAAGTTTAATTATAATGTTTTTTTACTTTTAGTCGCATATTTACCGCATTATAATGTGTGTTATAATAGGCAAACCATACATTAGTAAAATTCAATCTGCCTTCGCACATAGAAGGAATGGGTCAATTAGGTGCTGCGTTTCCTTTGCTTACTTCAGTTAGAGGTCAATTCTTTACGTAAAAGCAATCACAAGGCCCCGGCTTCAGAGGAATTGCGGAGCGTTCTTACATAATTAAAGTCGTAGTCGCATGGTATTTGCGTTTAGCGTCCTATTTGGTCACGTGGTTCTTTTTCGCGGGTGTTTTGGCATTCATGATATGAGGCTATTAATAGATGCGCCTGTCGATAAACAAAGGAAAGTTTACGGGCGATAACAACGCAATAGGTTACGCTCTCACATACAACTCAATGACGTAGTACAGGTCGTAAATTGAGAGATTTGGGAAAAAGTTGACGCTTATTTATATTCTCAATTTATAAAACGTTGAACATAAGTTCAACAATAACTTCAGCGATACGATAGACTAAAAAAATCATAATCGCTTAACCCGAATATAACAAATAATTTATAATAATAATACGAATGACCTGTTTCATAACCTCGTTGAAGCTACTACATCGGGTATTTCTGGAAAGCGTTCTTGGTTCTCAACACATAGCGGCGATCTTTTGTATTTACGGGTGCTAGCAACGCAATAGTAGAAGCTTAGTAGAAGGGTTAGCTTGTTTATATTCACAGTTCTCAATACATTGACAGTTGGATATGAGTTCATCAATTACTCAGGCATACTATAGGCAACCTCGAAAATGCTTTATAATCGCTAAAACCGAAAACAACTAAATATATTATATTAAATATATTTATAACAATACATGTCTTTTAAAAATGTAGTCGGCGTATACGCCGACTTTGAAATAAAGTTAGCAATTTACTTTTCTAAATAATTGAATACAATTAAACAAAAGTTAAACTATTGTGTTGTGTTTTTCACTTGTAAGCTGCATATTCACCGCATGAAATGTGTGTTAGCATTGTCAAACCACACATTAGTGTGAGTAAATAAAAAATATACTACGGGAGAGCACTTCATATGTGTCCTCATATGCCTTGTTATGAGTATCTTTCTTCATTATCGAAATATATCGTATGTTTATATTTGATTTAAACGCAGTTTTCTTTCGTCACATTTAAATCACACGTCAATAGCGCCGTCATGCGAAAATGGGTCTTATGCGTTTCGGCAAGCGTTTGTTAAACCCAACATGTGCTCTTGCGCAGTCAGGCCATAGGCGACGCTGTTCGCTTTAAAATCACTCAATATGTTATGTTTCTCCTTACCAGAAGGAGGGATAGCTGAGTGGGCTATTTTTTATGAAGGGCGCATATGGAATAAGACCCATTTTCGCATGACGAGGGTCATTACAAATCTCATTGCGAATTGAAAATCCCACATTTAAAAACAATGCTTTTTGATACAAAATTGAATTCAAAATAGCAAACTTGTTAATAATGGCAGCCTATCGACGCATTAAGGAATGATTTCCAGACGTGCTGACCAAGTTCGGCAAACATTGTGGTATGATAATTAAACGATTTTCTCTTATCGTGACACTATACTATTTCGCTAATGATTGTTTTCTCATCTTGGAGGCGAAATTGAAATTCTGCGAGATGGATTGTAACGCGTAATTGTAACAGGGCCACAATTTGTGTCGTTTGAGCATACAGAGAGTAGTCCGGAATTTCTTACACTGAACAGTGCTACATCCTTTGAATTGAGCACATACGCAGTGATGTAGCAAAAATTCAGAGGTTGTTTCTCGAATCAGCTTATTAAATATTCGAAAATATTCATGCGTGTCTGTTGGCGTTATGTTAAAGTCACTAAGATGAAAACTGAAACAGCTTCGCCTAAAAGCGCATTAGTGCTCTATACCTATGTTTATGTTAGCGTTGTTGACACCGTGTGAACTGCTCGGGTAACAAGTAAAGCATAAACAGCAATGTTTATATACTTTTACTCCTCCATATACAAGATACGAAGATTATTGTATATTTTGAATTTGTATATGGTGTCAAAAATCAAAAGTTAAGTTCTCATTACCATTTTCATCATACTTTCTTTGCTTTCAGAACTTCCAAAAAAGCATGCTGTTTTTATTTTGTCTTAGTTATTTCTATGAAATAATAAGGATGATAAAAAGTGCACACAAAACTCGACCCGTGCGCTATGACACACCCTTTTTTAAGTTGAATGGCGTGTGTTCATTTCAAACTTGCGATTGATTTTGAAAAATGAATTGCGTGTTAAATTATGCAATAGCGAACATCTTCAGTGCCTTCAGCGCTTTGATTACATTATGATAGTTATTACTTTCGTCAATAGTTGGGCATTTCCGCTTCTTCTTTATCGTTTGTGTAATTAAATTTGACACTGGGACCCATTTTATAGGTTTAACTTTCACATACGCTGGAAACCAGTACTTTCTTCACCTTCTCTTGAAAGAGTTAGTTTTAGCGGTTCCCGCTGCAGCAAAACAACGTGGTTCCCACAAAATACTCATCGTTGAGTCGTATTTTCCCTTTCGTCAAGCGACGCATGGTGTAAGTATTAGGGCTGCAACGGGTACCCGAAATATCCGATGATATCGGATCCTACTTCAGATTCGCGGGTACGGATCCACCCCTGGAAATTTCGGTTCCGAATATTTATTTTTATAGTTGTATGTAACCTAGCGCTGTTTTCACGAGTATTGTTTTTATACAGACTGGTTTTGTTTAAAAGATAAAAGAAACGTATAATAGTCGATGTTTATTGACGTGTGACAGTCGAATAGCAGGTCATTCGAAATCCTTTGGCTTTTATTGTATAAGGTCACAACATACCAAAAGATTTCCTGCACAAATTCAATGTAAAAGCAATAACTTTAACAAAAAATAAAGTCAAACTTTTGCGCGTAGACACCCCCATAACCATACCTTTTCTTAAAGAGCATTCCAAGCCGCAATGATTTAAACAATAAAAAACATAGGTCATCCAATATGTAAGAAAGAACTCAATGCGAATCAGCGGTCACTGTTTTATGGCCATCTTTTTACCGACATCAATCCAGTTGATGATGGTTTCCCGCCAACTGTCAAAGTCTTATGTAGTCTCCAACCTAAAAGCAAAACAGGGAATTTGTAGTATACAACAATGTTTTCCCTACCACATGAACACAGAAATATTCAAAAATAAAGTCATGGCAAGTGCCCGTACAGAGAATTGTGTCTTCAAATAAATGAAGATTTTGTTTTTAGAGGGTATAGCATTGAACACCAAAAGTATTTAGTGTATTGTAACCTATAAGAGAAATTTATTTTACTGAAATGTGTTTTTCTTTCATATTATTATCATCCCATCCATATTGCACCAATATCTTAAGTTTGGCTGGATAAGCTGTCCATTTGGCCATTCTGTATCATATTTTCACACGCGGGTGTTTTCAGTCCGAAGAAGGCGATATTAGGCCTGTTAAAGCTTAACTGCCCCTTTAAGATTTAAAGCTGTTGTGTTCAATATCTGCAATAAAATACCAAAACAAACCAAAAAGACATGCAAGTGGGGCTAATGTGTGGTGGGGAAAGAATGAATTTGTTAGATATTTTCACTCTAAGCAATTTTGATAATGTCTTTTTTGTGTGTTTTTTTTTAATCATCCCAAAAATGCCAATTTCAAAGCAAAAACAATCCAATTTCATCCAAGACAATAAACTTATTAGTCAAAATGAGAGATCAAAGATACTTTGAAGTGTAGAAATCAATAAGCTTCCAATAACTTGTTATTTCACACCAATAAAAGTGTAAAATCTTGAAAGCGCCTTGTCGATCGGTGCCCATTTATTTACCAGCCGCCAATGAAATATTCTAGCATGTAATTTCATGGGTGCCTTTTAACTGCAGCAGATGGTCAAAATGCATTGCCAGCTCTCATTTAGAGGTTCAAGACAATACAAATTTTCATATTTTGGACACAAAATAAGTACTTTAGGCTATTTTTATGGTGGTAATCTGGTCCAAATGGGAGTTTGTAACCAAGCGAAAGAATACAATGCTCATTTGTTGGGGGGGGGGGGAAGGGTTTAAGCTGGAAGGAAAAGTTAAATTGAACAAAAAACACATATGTAGGCAAGCATTATAAGCTTAGCAATGATGTTCCATGTAGTAACAGGGGTAGAAAGGCAGTTCAGATCAAGGCAGTGTCCTGAAAGGGGTTTCTAGTACTTCTTTTGGGGACACAGCTTCCTGCAGAATTCTCAACACAACAAATATCAATGATTCATGTCACCTTTCTATGCAAAGAAAAAAGAATAAGGACAATACTGTCATTAAATCACTGAATGAGAGAACCATGTACCAAATAAAAAACAAAACAAGTTGCTGAAAGTGCCAAATTTTGTCAAAAAAATCCCTCTAAGGTAAATGATGAAGGGGACACTTGCTATAACAATCCTATGTTTAAGTAAGGCGCGACACCATTTTAAGCCGGAAACATGAATATAAGCATATTGTGAGAAAACAATACAAAAAACAAGCTAATTGTAGGGTAACAAGTAGCAAATCAACTCAGCTGTACTGCATACATGCTCAGGAACAAGGATAACCCTGTTAAGTGCCAACTTCAGCTGCCAACAAAGCACGAGCTTTACATGTCAGGACGCGGAACTATCAATACAAACTGCGAGGAGAATTACATGACGGCAAGGGTGTGAGTGACCACAATCCTGATTATGACAGTCTTTCACACCTAAAGCATCATACATATGCTTATTTGCTTGTGTACATGATAACAAAATGATATTATTACCTGTTTTGCCATCAACAACCCTTATCCAGTGGCCCTTGACTTAGTCGCAGACATTCCTCTTCCTGAAAAAGTCAAAATACCCAATAGAAAAAGATAAAAAAATGAAACAAAACATGCATTTATGTATTTTAAGTGTACTTTTATGAATAATATGAAGTGATAAAATCTTGCTCAATTCATGATTGTACTAAATATGAAGGCTGGCTCAGTTAAGCATCTGCTGCACTGTCCATACTGTAAAAATGCCTGCCATTCCATGTCGGTGAAATGGGGCTCTGTTTGAATGTTCATGCTTTTCGCAAAAGTTTTAGTTGCGTTACTCGATCACGGAGTCCCTGGCGTTGAATTCTAACTTCATGTAACACATTAACGCGACACGGTCAACCAATATGCGGTTGAATTTAAGTCGGAAAGCAATTTAGCCCTTATTCCAATATATAAGGGTGGGGGGTCAACTTGAAAAAACAACTATTCCAGGTCAAATAATCTGAATTCATGCATTTAATGCACTTATTTTCTTCCCTTTTGCTGAGAAATGACCAAAAATCTGCTTTTCCAGTCATATTTTGCACTTGCAGATGATATTTCATTTTTATCATAAGTTAGTTTAGGTCACAACATACCAAAAGATTTCCTGCACAAATTCAATGTAAAAGCAATAACTTTAACAAAAAATAAAGTCAAACTTTTGCGCGTAGACACCCCCATAACCATACCTTTTCTTAAAGAGCATTCCAAGCCGCAATGATTTAAACAATAAAAAACATAGGTCATCCAATATGTAAGAAAGAACTCAATGCGAATCAGCGGTCACTGTTTTATGGCCATCTTTTTACCGACATCAATCCAGTTGATGATGGTTTCCCGCCAACTGTCAAAGTCTTATGTAGTCTCCAACCTAAAAGCAAAACAGGGAATTTGTAGTATACAACAATGTTTTCCCTACCACATGAACACAGAAATATTCAAAAATAAAGTCATGGCAAGTGCCCGTACAGAGAATTGTGTCTTCAAATAAATGAAGATTTTGTTTTTAGAGGGTATAGCATTGAACACCAAAAGTATTTAGTGTATTGTAACCTATAAGAGAAATTTATTTTTACTGAAATGTGTTTTTCTTTCATATTATTATCATCCCATCCATATTGCACCAATATCTTAAGTTTGGCTGGATAAGCTGTCCATTTGGCCATTCTGTATCATATTTTCACACGCGGGTGTTTTCAGTCCGAAGAAGGCGATATTAGGCCTGTTAAAGCTTAACTGCCCCTTTAAGATTTAAAGCTGTTGTGTTCAATATCTGCAATAAAATACCAAAACAAACCAAAAAGACATGCAAGTGGGGCTAATGTGTGGTGGGGAAAGAATGAATTTGTTAGATATTTTCACTCTAAGCAATTTTGATAATGTCTTTTTTGTGTGTTTTTTTTTAATCATCCCAAAAATGCCAATTTCAAAGCAAAAAACAATCCAATTTCATCCAAGACAATAAACTTATTAGTCAAAATGAGAGATCAAAGATACTTTGAAGTGTAGAAATCAATAAGCTTCCAATAACTTGTTATTTCACACCAATAAAAGTGTAAAATCTTGAAAGCGCCTTGTCGATCGGTGCCCATTTATTTACCAGCTGCCAATGAAATATTCTAGCATGTAATGTCATGGGTGCCTTTTAACTGCAGCAGATGGTCAAAATGCATTGCCAGCTCTCATTTAGAGGTTCAAGACAATACAAATTTTCATATTTTGGACACAAAATAAGTACTTTAGGCTATTTTTATGGTGGTAATCTGGTCCAAATGGGAGTTTGTAACCAAGCGAAAGAATACAATGCTCATTTGTTGGGGGGGGGGGGGGGAAGGGTTTAAGCTGGAAGGAAAAGTTAAATTGAACAAAAAACACATATGTAGGCAAGCATTATAAGCTTAGCAATGATGTTCCATGTAGTAACAGGGGTAGAAAGGCAGTTCAGATCAAGGCAGTGTCCTGAAAGGGGTTTCTAGTACTTCTTTTGGGGACACAGCTTCCTGCAGAATTCTCAACACAACAAATATCAATGATTCATGTCACCTTTCTATGCAAAGAAAAAAGAATAAGGACAATACTGTCATTAAATCACTGAATGAGAGAACCATGTACCAAATAAAAAACAAAACAAGTTGCTGAAAGTGCCAAATTTTGTCAAAAAAATCCCTCTAAGGTAAATGATGAAGGGGACACTTGCTATAACAATCCTATGTTTAAGTAAGGCGCGACACCATTTTAAGCCGGAAACATGAATATAAGCATATTGTGAGAAAACAATACAAAAAACAAGCTAATTGTAGGGTAACAAGTAGCAAATCAACTCAGCTGTACTGCATACATGCTCAGGAACAAGGATAACCCTGTTAAGTGCCAACTTCAGCTGCCAACAAAGCACGAGCTTTACATGTCAGGACGCGGAACTATCAATACAAACTGCGAGGAGAATTACTTGACGGCAAGGGTGTGAGTGACCACAATCCTGATTATGACAGTCTTTCACACCTAAAGCATCATACATATGCTTATTTGCTTGTGTACATGATAACAAAATGATATTATTACCTGTTTTGCCATCAACAACCCTTATCCAGTGGCCCTTGACTTAGTCGCAGACATTCCTCTTCCTGAAAAAGTCAAAATACCCAATAGAAAAAGATAAAAAAATGAAACAAAAACATGCATTTATGTATTTTAAGTGTACTTTTATGAATAATATGAAGTGATAAAATCTTGCTCAATTCATGATTGTACTAAATATGAAGGCTGGCTCAGTTAAGCATCTGCTGCACTGTCCATACTGTAAAAATGCCTGCCATTCCATGTCGGTGAAATGGGGCTCTGTTTGAATGTTCATGCTTTTCGCAAAAGTTTTAGTTGCGTTACTCGATCACGGAGTCCCTGGCGTTGAATTCTAACTTCATGTAACACATTAACGCGACACGGTCAACCAATATGCGGTTGAATTTAAGTCGGAAAGCAATTTAGCCCTTATTCCAATATATAAGGGTGGGGGGTCAACTTGAAAAACAACTATTCCAGGTCAAATAATCTGAATTCATGCATTTAATGCACTTATTTTCTTCCCTTTTGCTGAGAAATGACCAAAAATCTGCTTTTCCAGTCATATTTTGCACTTGCAGATGATATTTCATTTTTATCATAAGTTAGTTTAGGTCACAACATACCAAAAGATTTCCTGCACAAATTCAATGTAAAAGCAATAACTTTAACAAAAATAAAGTCAAACTTTTGCGCGTAGACACCCCCATAACCATACCTTTTCTAAAAGAGCATTCCAAGCCGCAATGATTTAAACAATAAATCACATAGGTCATCCAATATGTAAGAAAGAACTCAATGCGAATCAGCGGTCACTGTTTTATGGCCATCTTTTTACCGACATCAATCCAGTTGATGATGGTTTCCCGCCAACTGTCAAAGTCTTATGTAGTCTCCAACCTAAAAGCAAAACAGGGAATTTGTAGTATACAACAATGTTTTCCCTACCACATGAACACAGAAATATTCAAAAATAAAGTCATGGCAAGTGCCCGTACAGAGAATTGTGTCTTCAAATAAATGAAGATTTTGTTTTTAGAGGGTATAGCATTGAACACCAAAAGTATTTAGTGTATTGTAACCTATAAGAGAAATTTATTTTTACTGAAATGTGTTTTTCTTTCATATTATTATCATCCCATCCATATTGCACCAATATCTTAAGTTTGGCTGGATAAGCTGTCCATTTGGCCATTCTGTATCATATTTTCACACGCGGGTGTTTTCAGTCCGAAGAAGGCGATATTAGGCCTGTTAAAGCTTAACTGCCCCTTTAAGATTTAAAGCTGTTGTGTTCAATATCTGCAATAAAATACCAAAACAAACCAAAAAGACATGCAAGTGGGGCTAATGTGTGGTGGGGAAAGAATGAATTTGTTAGATATTTTCACTCTAAGCAATTTTGATAATGTCTTTTTTGTGTGTTTTTTTTTAATCATCCCAAAAATGCCAATTTCAAAGCAAAAACAATCCAATTTCATCCAAGACAATAAACTTATTAGTCAAAATGAGAGATCAAAGATACTTTGAAGTGTAGAAATCAATAAGCTTCCAATAACTTGTTATTTCACACCAATAAAAGTGTAAAATCTTGAAAGCGCCTTGTCGATCGGTGCCCATTTATTTACCAGCCGCCAATGAAATATTCTAGCATGTAATGTCATGGGTGCCTTTTAACTGCAGCAGATGGTCAAAATGCATTGCCAGCTCTCATTTAGAGGTTCAAGACAATACAAATTTTCATATTTTGGACACAAAATAAGTACTTTAGGCTATTTTTATGGTGGTAATCTGGTCCAAATGGGAGTTTGTAACCAAGCGAAAGAATACAATGCTCATTTGTTGGGGGGGGGGGGGGAAGGGTTTAAGCTGGAAGGAAAAGTTAAATTGAACAAAAAACACATATGTAGGCAAGCATTATAAGCTTAGCAATGATGTTCCATGTAGTAACAGGGGTAGAAAGGCAGTTCAGATCAAGGCAGTGTCCTGAAAGGGGTTTCTAGTACTTCTTTTGGGGACACAGCTTCCTGCAGAATTCTCAACACAACAAATATCAATGATTCATGTCACCTTTCTATGCAAAGAAAAAGAATAAGGACAATACTGTCATTAAATCACTGAATGAGAGAACCATGTACCAAATAAAAAACAAAACAAGTTGCTGAAAGTGCCAAATTTTGTCAAAAAAAATCCCTCTAAGGTAAATGATGAAGGGGACACTTGCTATAACAATCCTATGTTTAAGTAAGGCGCGACACCATTTTAAGCCGGAAACATGAATATAAGCATATTGTGAGAAAACAATACAAAAAACAAGCTAATTGTAGGGTAACAAGTAGCAAATCAACTCAGCTGTACTGCATACATGCTCAGGAACAAGGATAACCCTGTTAAGTGCCAACTTCAGCTGCCAACAAAGCACGAGCTTTACATGTCAGGACGCGGAACTATCAATACAAACTGCGAGGAGAATTACATGACGGCAAGGGTGTGAGTGACCACAATCCTGATTATGACAGTCTTTCACACCTAAAGCATCATACATATGCTTATTTGCTTGTGTACATGATAACAAAATGATATTATTACCTGTTTTGCCATCAACAACCCTTATCCAGTGGCCCTTGACTTAGTCGCAGACATTCCTCTTCCTGAAAAAGTCAAAATACCCAATAGAAAAAGATAAAAAAATGAAACAAAAACATGCATTTATGTATTTTAAGTGTACTTTTATGAATAATATGAAGTGATAAAATCTTGCTCAATTCATGATTGTACTAAATATGAAGGCTGGCTCAGTTAAGCATCTGCTGCACTGTCCATACTGTAAAAATGCCTGCCATTCCATGTCGGTGAAATGGGGCTCTGTTTGAATGTTCATGCTTTTCGCAAAAGTTTTAGTTGCGTTACTCGATCACGGAGTCCCTGGCGTTGAATTCTAACTTCATGTAACACATTAACGCGACACGGTCAACCAATATGCGGTTGAATTTAAGTCGGAAAGCAATTTAGCCCTTATTCCAATATATAAGGGTGGGGGGGTCAACTTGAAAAACAACTATTCCAGGTCAAATAATCTGAATTCATGCATTTAATGCACTTATTTTCTTCCCTTTTGCTGAGAAATGACCAAAAATCTGCTTTTCCAGTCATATTTTGCACTTGCAGATGATATTTCATTTTTATCATAAGTTAGTTTATAAGAGAAATTTATTTTTACTGAAATGTGTTTTTCTTTCATATTATTATCATCCCATCCATATTGCACCAATATCTTAAGTTTGGCTGGATAAGCTGTCCATTTGGCCATTCTGTATCATATTTTCACACGCGGGTGTTTTCAGTCCGAAGAAGGCGATATTAGGCCTGTTAAAGCTTAACTGCCCCTTTAAGATTTAAAGCTGTTGTGTTCAATATCTGCAATAAAATACCAAAACAAACCAAAAAGACATGCAAGTGGGGCTAATGTGTGGTGGGGAAAGAATGAATTTGTTAGATATTTTCACTCTAAGCAATTTTGATAATGTCTTTTTTGTGTGTTTTTTTTAATCATCCCAAAAATGCCAATTTCAAAGCAAAAAACAATCCAATTTCATCCAAGACAATAAACTTATTAGTCAAAATGAGAGATCAAAGATACTTTGAAGTGTAGAAATCAATAAGCTTCCAATAACTTGTTATTTCACACCAATAAAAGTGTAAAATCTTGAAAGCGCCTTGTCGATCGGTGCCCATTTATTTACCAGCCGCCAATGAAATATTCTAGCATGTAATGTCATGGGTGCCTTTTAACTGCAGCAGATGGTCAAAATGCATTGCCAGCTCTCATTTAGAGGTTCAAGACAATACAAATTTTCATATTTTGGACACAAAATAAGTACTTTAGGCTATTTTTATGGTGGTAATCTGGTCCAAATGGGAGTTTGTAACCAAGCGAAAGAATACAATGCTCATTTGTTGGGGGGGGGGGGGGAAGGGTTTAAGCTGGAAGGAAAAGTTAAATTGAACAAAAAACACATATGTAGGCAAGCATTATAAGCTTAGCAATGATGTTCCATGTAGTAACAGGGGTAGAAAGGCAGTTCAGATCAAGGCAGTGTCCTGAAAGGGGTTTCTAGTACTTCTTTTGGGGACACAGCTTCCTGCAGAATTCTCAACACAACAAATATCAATGATTCATGTCACCTTTCTATGCAAAGAAAAAAGAATAAGGACAATACTGTCATTAAATCACTGAATGAGAGAACCATGTACCAAATAAAAAACAAAACAAGTTGCTGAAAGTGCCAAATTTTGTCAAAAAAATCCCTCTAAGGTAAATGATGAAGGGGACACTTGCTATAACAATCCTATGTTTAAGTAAGGCGCGACACCATTTTAAGCCGGAAACATGAATATAAGCATATTGTGAGAAAACAATACAAAAAACAAGCTAATTGTAGGGTAACAAGTAGCAAATCAACTCAGCTGTACTGCATACATGCTCAGGAACAAGGATAACCCTGTTAAGTGCCAACTTCAGCTGCCAACAAAGCACGAGCTTTACATGTCAGGACGCGGAACTATCAATACAAACTGCGAGGAGAATTACATGACGGAAAGGGTGTGAGTGACCACAATCCTGATTATGACAGTCTTTCACACCTAAAGCATCATACATATGCTTATTTGCTTGTGTACATGATAACAAAATGATATTATTACCTGTTTTGCCATCAACAACCCTTATCCAGTGGCCCTTGACTTAGTCGCAGACATTCCTCTTCCTGAAAAAGTCAAAATACCCAATAGAAAAAGATAAAAAAATGAAACAAAAACATGCATTTATGTATTTTAAGTGTACTTTTATGAATAATATGAAGTGATAAAATCTTGCTCAATTCATGATTGTACTAAATATGAAGGCTGGCTCAGTTAAGCATCTGCTGCACTGTCCATACTGTAAAAATGCCTGCCATTCCATGTCGGTGAAATGGGGCTCTGTTGAATGTTCATGCTTTTCGCAAAAGTTTTAGTTGCGTTACTCGATCACGGAGTCCCTGGCGTTGAATTCTAACTTCATGTAACACATTAACGCGACACGGTCAACCAATATGCGGTTGAATTTAAGTCGGAAAGCAATTTAGCCCTTATTCCAATATATAAGGGTGGGGGGTCAACTTGAAAACAACTATTCCAGGTCAAATAATCTGAATTCATGCATTTAATGCACTTATTTTCTTCCCTTTTGCTGAGAAATGACCAAAAATCTGCTTTTCCAGTCATATTTTGCACTTGCAGATGATATTTCATTTTTATCATAAGTTAGTTTATAAGAGAAATTTATTTTTACTGAAATGTGTTTTTCTTTCATATTATTATCATCCCATCCATATTGCACCAATATCTTAAGTTTGGCTGGATAAGCTGTCCATTTGGCCATTCTGTATCATATTTTCACACGCGGGTGTTTTCAGTCCGAAGAAGGCGATATTAGGCCTGTTAAAGCTTAACTGCCCCTTTAAGATTTAAAGCTGTTGTGTTCAATATCTGCAATAAAATACCAAAACAAACCAAAAAGACATGCAAGTGGGGCTAATGTGTGGTGGGGAAAGAATGAATTTGTTAGATATTTTCACTCTAAGCAATTTTGATAATGTCTTTTTTGTGTGTTTTTTTTTAATCATCCCAAAAATGCCAATTTCAAAGCAAAAACAATCCAATTTCATCCAAGACAATAAACTTATTAGTCAAAATGAGAGATCAAAGATACTTTGAAGTGTAGAAATCAATAAGCTTCCAATAACTTGTTATTTCACACCAATAAAAGTGTAAAATCTTGAAAGCGCCTTGTCGATCGGTGCCCATTTATTTACCAGCCGCCAATGAAATATTCTAGCATGTAATATCATGGGTGCCTTTTAACTGCAGCAGATGGTCAAAATGCATTGCCAGCTCTCATTTAGAGGTTCAAGACAATACAAATTTTCATATTTTGGACACAAAATAAGTACTTTAGGCTATTTTTATGGTGGTAATCTGGTCCAAATGGGAGTTTGTAACCAAGCGAAAGAATACAATGCTCATTTGTTGGGGGGGGGGGGGGGGGAAGGGTTTAAGCTGGAAGGAAAAGTTAAATTGAACAAAAAACACATATGTAGGCAAGCATTATAAGCTTAGCAATGATGTTCCATGTAGTAACAGGGGTAGAAAGGCAGTTCAGATCAAGGCAGTGTCCTGAAAGGGGTTTCTAGTACTTCTTTTGGGGACACAGCTTCCTGCAGAATTCTCAACACAACAAATATCAATGATTCATGTCACCTTTCTATGCAAAGAAAAAAGAATAAGGACAATACTGTCATTAATCACTGAATGAGAGAACCATGTACCAAATAAAAAACAAAACAAGTTGCTGAAAGTGCCAAATTTTGTCAAAAAAAATCCCTCTAAGGTAAATGATGAAGGGGACACTTGCTATAACAATCCTATGTTTAAGTAAGGCGCGACACCATTTTAAGCCGGAAACATGAATATAAGCATATTGTGAGAAAACAATACAAAAAACAAGCTAATTGTAGGGTAACAAGTAGCAAATCAACTCAGCTGTACTGCATACATGCTCAGGAACAAGGATAACCCTGTTAAGTGCCAACTTCAGCTGCCAACAAAGCACGAGCTTTACATGTCAGGACGCGGAACTATCAATACAAACTGCGAGGAGAATTACATGACGGCAAGGGTGTTGAGTGACCACAATCCTGATTATGACAGTCTTTCACACCTAAAGCATCATACATATGCTTATTTGCTTGTGTACATGATAACAAAATGATATTATTACCTGTTTTGCCATCAACAACCCTTATCCAGTGGCCCTTGACTTAGTCGCAGACATTCCTCTTCCTGAAAAAGTCAAAATACCAATAGAAAAAGATAAAAAAATGAAACAAAAACATGCATTTATGTATTTTAAGTGTACTTTTATGAATAATATGAAGTGATAAAATCTTGCTCAATTCATGATTGTACTAAATATGAAGGCTGGCTCAGTTAAGCATCTGCTGCACTGTCCATACTGTAAAAATGCCTGCCATTCCATGTCGGTGAAATGGGGCTCTGTTTGAATGTTCATGCTTTTCGCAAAAGTTTTAGTTGCGTTACTCGATCACGGAGTCCCTGGCGTTGAATTCTAACTTCATGTAACACATTAACGCGACACGGTCAACCAATATGCGGTTGAATTTAAGTCGGAAAGCAATTTAGCCCTTATTCCAATATATAAGGGTGGGGGGTCAACTTGAAAAACAACTATTCCAGGTCAAATAATCTGAATTCATGCATTTAATGCACTTATTTTCTTCCCTTTTGCTGAGAAATGACCAAAAATCTGCTTTTCCAGTCATATTTTGCACTTGCAGATGATATTTCATTTTTATCATAAGTTAGTTTATAAGAGAAATTTATTTTTACTGAAATGTGTTTTTCTTTCATATTATTATCATCCCATCCATATTGCACCAATATCTTAAGTTTGGCTGGATAAGCTGTCCATTTGGCCATTCTGTATCATATTTTCACACGCGGGTGTTTCAGTCCGAAGAAGGCGATATTAGCCTGTTAAAGGCTTAACTGCCCCTTTAAGATTTAAAGCTGTTGTGTTCAATATCTGCAATAAAATACCAAAACAAACCAAAAAGACATGCAAGTGGGGCTAATGTGTGGTGGGGAAAGAATGAATTTGTTAGATATTTTCACTCTAAGCAATTTTGATAATGTCTTTTTTGTGTGTTTTTTTTTAATCATCCCAAAAATGCCAATTTCAAAGCAAAAACAATCCAATTTCATCCAAGACAATAAACTTATTAGTCAAAATGAGAGATCAAAATACTTTGAAGTGTAGAAATCAATAAGCTTCCAATAACTTGTTATTTCACCAATAAAGTGTAAAATCTTGAAAGCGCCTTGTCGATCGGTGCCCATTTATTTACCAGCCGCCAATGAAATATTCTAGCATGTAATGTCATGGTGCCTTTTAACTGCAGCAGATGGTCAAAATGCATTGCCAGCTCTCATTAGAGGTTCAAGACAATACAAATTTTCATATTTTGGACACAAAATAAGTACTTTAGGCTATTTTTATGGTGGTAATCTGGTCCAAATGGGAGTTTGTAACCAAGCGAAAGAAACAATGCTCATTTGTTGGGGGGGGGGGAAGGGTTTAAGCTGGAAGGAAAAGTTAAATTGAACAAAAACACATATGTAGGCAAGCATTATAAGCTTAGCAGGATTTCCATGTGTAGTAACTAGGGTTAGAAAGGCAGTTCGATCAAGGCAGTGTCCTGAAAAGGGGTTTCTAGTACTTCTTTTGGGGACACAGCTTCCTGCAGAATTCTCAACACAACAAATATCAATGATCATGTCACCTTCTATGCAAAGAAAGAAAAAAGAATAAGGACAATACTGTCATAAATCACTGAATGAGAGAACCATGTACCAATAAAAAACAAACAAGTTGCTGAAAAGTGCCAAATTTTGTCAAAAAATCCCTTAAGGTAAATGATGAAGGGGACACTTGCTATAACAATCCTATGTTTAAGTAAGGCGCGACACATTTTAAGCCGGAAAACATGAATATAAGCATATTGTGAGAAAACAATACACAAAACACAGCTAATTGTAGGGTAACAAGTAGCAAATCAACTCAGCTGTACTGCATACATGCTCAGGAACAAGGATAACTGTTAAGTGCCAACTTCAGCTGCCAACAAAGCACGAGCTTTACATGTCAGGACGCGCGGAACTATCAATACAAACTGCGAGGAGAATTACATGACGGCAAGGGTGTGAGTGACCACAATCCTGATTATGACAGTCTTTCACACCTAAAGCATCATACATATGCTTATTTGCTTGTGTACATGATAACAAAATGATATTATTACCTGTTTGCCATCAACAACCCTATCCAGTGGCCCTTGACTTAGTCGCAGACATTCCCTTTCCTGAAAAAGTCAAAATACCCAATAGAAAAAGATAAAAAATGAAACAAAAACATGCATTTATGTATTTTAAGTGTACTTTATGATAATATGAAGTGATAAAATCTTGCTCCATTCATGATTGTACTAAATATGAAGGCTGGCTCAGTTAAGCATCTGCTGCACTGTCCATACTGTAAAAATGCCTGCCATTCCATGTCGGTGAAATGGGGCTCTGTTTGAATGTTTCATGCTTTTCGCAAAAGTTTTAGTTGCGTTACTCGATCACGGAGTCCCTGGCGTTGAATTCTAACTTCATGTAACACATTAACGCGACACGGTCAACAATATGCGGTTGAATTTGAATTTAAGTCGGAAAGCAATTTAGCCCTTATTCCAATATATAAGGGTGGGGGGTCGGTCAACTTGAAAAACAACTATTCCAGGTCAAATTATCTGAATTCATGCATTTAATGCACTTATTTTCTTCCCTTTTGCTGAGAACAGAAATGACCAAAAATCTGCTTCCAGTCATATTGCACTTGCAGATGATATTTCCTTTTTTATCATAGTTAGTTTAGAGAAATTTATTTTTACTGAAATGTGTTTTCTTTCATATTATTATCATCCCACCTATTGCACCAATATCTAAGTTTGGCTGGATAAGCTGTCCATTTGGCCATTCTGTATCATTTTTCACACGCGGGTGTTTTCAGTCCGAA
>NC_068366.1:49585254-49600823 GCF_020536995.1 Dreissena polymorpha | reverse complement strand
TAATTGAATAAACATGGTAAAAACTTACAGTTCCACTGCATGTCATCACATGACGAAGATGCCGTTTAAAATGTATCTCAGGATTAACCATTTCAAGTCCGCCGAAGTTTCGTTTGATTGCATGAAGCATTTCAAACCATGTTGGTGGTTGTTTGGATTTTTCGACGAAATCACAAACCATTTTCACAAGACTTAAAAATATCACACAAACATTTCACATACGTCTTGTAACACATTATAATCGTTATTAAAATAATTATCAATATACTAAATGACTTTAACTTGAATATTTTTGGGGTTTAATTATCTTCATTCTGGGATAAATTTAAGCTTTAATGCCCTTAAAATGTATAGAGACGACCAGATCCTAAGAGGACATTAACTTCACAACAGCAAACATATAGGCCCACAATTGCAAAGTAATTACTCAAACATGACTTGTTCATAGTTATGATACTTTTTCTTTTGATCAAAAAATACGGATAATAAAAGATATATCACTAAATTACAAATATGTCTTCGATGCTATGTACAGTAGTCATACATAAAACGTTTTAAAAGGCAAAACATAACGAATCTGTTATAATAGATAGAGCCGATTTGTCTACCGATATACCGTGTTCAAAGGAAATTATACGCTTTTTTCAAATGACATGAACTTAAAGTCAATTATAGAATTCGAATACTTTTGAAGCAACATGACCTACTGTAAAAGTCGCGAAGCCCATAAAAATTCGCGCATCTGCTTGGAAGCGTCATTGAACACGTCCAGATAAGCTCTAGATAGTGCCCACTAAATGGCTTAATTAACGACTGAATAACTTTGTTACGATGGCACATGCCTCTGAAATGGAGTCAATTACGTTCAATGTATAAGCGAACCATTTGTGAAGACGTTTTTGATCATAATATAATTAAATTATTTACAACACAGATTTATCTAAATCGCGACTTAATGTGCGCTATATCGTTAGTTCGTCTAATTCAGGCACTTCCCTTTGACAAATATACCTCTGTTCATTTTTCGCTGGATCGAGCGCCCAATTTGATATGCCAATGAATGCCACCTGCAGAGAAGCGATGTATCCGTACATGACTATTCCAATTTATTGCTCGTACAAGCTAATATTAAACACAATACACAACATATTGTTACAAGTCTATTTTCATTTCAATGACTACCTTTTTGAATGGTTTTGGTACTTCCTCCCCTTGGCAGCCATCTTCCAACAGTGGGTGCAATGTCTGTAGAAAAAAATAACAATCATCCTTAAAATTATCAAAAGAAAATATACCAAAACAAAATATCAAGTTTAAAAACGCATAGTGTTTTTTACTGTTAAGAAAATTGGTTTCTAAAAAAGTATCAACGCACTTTCAATGGCATTCGAGGGCTGTCCTCTGCCAATCCGACCTCGTCCAAAACAACGACGGAAACAAAAGTATTCAAGTCCTTATCCTCTTGAAACTGAGCACACTGTCTGAAAGTACCTACAATACCGTCCGGAGTGGCCAACGGACTGCATTGGAATGAAACCATCTGTACCTGTTGCATAAAGAGCACATAACGAATAGAATTTTACACGTGCGAAATCCTGCATTTAACAAAAAAACAACAACAACAATGTCAAATGAAAAATAATATGAAACTTAGTATGTACCTGTTTGAAATGTTTGAACAACTTAAATTTAGAACAATTGCCCTGCATTGCATCAGCCACAATTGTTTTCGCGAGCGATTTCGAACTTCCGGGCTTGCCTACAAGAAACAGTGGTATTCGCAACTCGATGCAAACAACCATCATGAAGACGTTTTCTTTTAACGCCGTGTTTCTTGCAATATTGTTGTCAAGTGAAACATTGTCAAGGAATACATCTTGGCAACTGCAATAAATGATTTGCTTCGTTAAACATAAGTTTTATAACCAAATATGACTGACACGTGGATATGTAATACAATTAATACATAATATTACCATTCGATTTCTTCTACTATTTGGTCCGCCCCTCCTGTTAATACACATGGATTTCTAAAACATTTGGAGACCATTTTTCCTGTATCTTTGGCGCTTCGGTGCTGCCTAAACAAGCGTGGTAACATACTCCAAGAGCGAGCACTAGACTTCTTGTTAACTTATCTAGACCCTGTAATGTAAATGTTTGGTCATAGTCTCTGTGTTGTTCAAAATGAAACAACAACATAACTGTGGTTGCTAAAGAAATGCGTAAACACAATGAAATGGGTACGAACCACATTTGCATGGTGGTCTCCGGCTTCGCTATTTTGAGCTTCAAATGTATATTTGTTGGACAGCCTTGAGTTCATCATCTCAAAAAGAACCCCGTTGTTTCCGCTTGCTCGTAAAACCATGCCATAACCAGCAGCGCTCTTTGTACATCCCTCAGAGACACAAAACTGCATTCATCCTGAAATTGTTTATTCACATTATTTTCGATACCTCTATATATTTATCAATATACTTAAACGTAAATTCAAAACTAGATGTCAATTTATGGTTACTGCACCTTTTGTTCTCTCATGAACTGTTGTGATTCTATTAGAATTCTGCTAATAACGTCAACTAAAGATCTTGAATCAGGAAGAGTGTCTTCATCGATCTTTGAACAGAAAACGTTTAGTAAAATATATTTCATTGTCTGGTAAAATACTGAAACAAACTACCAACCCATTAAGATTTTACATCGCACATACACCATTTATATTTGAAATAAATACACATAAACATGGTCAATAAAGAAACGAATCTAATAACAAACTATTCCAAGTAAAAAGTTAAGACGTACATATCTTTTCACCATTTGTCGGACGTATAAAATTCCACGTCCGTGTTTAATTGTCCAAAATCCCAAACCAAAGGCAGCAAACTCTGCGGTAACGGTTGAACTCTATAAACCTTTAAGAATAGCAAAGAACAAAATTGCTGAAATTATGTATGGTTAACCTTAAAATCTGTGTTATATATCAACAGACGCACACATTCAATTATGATTCGTCTTACCAGTCGCCTCATTGGAACTCGACCCAGCTTGTCGGTTGTTTCGTCAGCGTCAACATGATAACCAAGACCAGCTTGTTCCAGTTTGTGGATTAGCTCATCAGGGTGCCTTACAAATTAAAATAATATGAATTACAAAGTGCAGTAAACATAGTTAAATAAACAAGAAAACCACAAAGCCAGAATTTTCTAAGGTTAATACTTTTTCAACATACTTTCTGTATGGGTTACAGGCTGCTACAACTTTTAGGTTCTCGTAGAACTTCAGTGGTTCACCACAAATAGATTTGTCACACATGACCTCTTTAATGAGTCCAATCGCCTCCGTGGTATTCGCTTCATCAAAGAATAATACAGTGTATATCTTCGTTTTGTATTCAGCCATTATTCGAGCGTTTTGTCTGGCTTGTTCTTCCGCTTTCGTGATACTTCGTTTAATATCTTCTTTAATTGTTCCACCATGCACCTATACAAATTAACAAAGAAATTAACAGGGTTGCCACCAACCCTGATGAAATAAAATTCCCTGACTTTTCACTGACTTTTCCCTGACCAAATCTTGGTTTTCACTGACTAATTTCGCGACATATTCGGGCCACCCTCCTCCCCATACAGCCGACCAATTCCATCCATTTAATGTTTATTTTATTCTTTAACATAAAATATTAAACAAATAACAAAGCAGTTTTACTTGTACACTTAACTATGCATGATGCAAGGATATATGGTAAATACCACAAAACCAAAGATAATAACGTTATGCATGTACAACCACCGTATAATATGATAATGTCTCAAAATCTATGAACAAAACATACTTCTATAGGTAGATACATGTGATGCAAGTTATGGCAATACAGTGAGTAGTAGCTTGTTTTCCCATGTTTCCTAGCGTATAGGAACCACCACCATATATGAGACAGCGTGCTTTGTTTTCATTTTTAGAGTTTTTGCCAACCCATGATGAAAACTCAGGGTCTTTGAGCAAACAATAAATGAATAATGTCTGTTTACTCATGCTGGTAATATGTCTATCTATGTGTACATTATATTATATCTGAAATTAGAAGAGAAAATCAATTTGTGATCTGTGATATATGGTAGGTTCATACATGAAAATCATGCAGTTAGGAGCAGATGCAGGTCTTCTTGAAAACTGAAATAAATAAGCAAAGTTAGTATAGCTCTTTCACGCTGTCATCTCTAATGAATCAGCTCCTGGGACAAGGTTTGCAAAGCCTTTCAGCCTTCAAGGATACAAAATATTAATCAATGATAAACAAATAGATAAATTTTCATTTTTGAACATGCTTAACACACGCTAATGTTTTATGTAAATTGAAGTAGTAAAACATTTCAAATAAAAATATACTGTTGAATCTACTAAAACAAATGATACCTGAAGATTGCCGTAGCCACTAAATAACTTATGCATCGACCCAAAATTTTATTTTTTCCTGACTTTTCACTGACTTTTCTGAAATTTCATTTTTCACTGACCATTTTTTTAAATTCCCTGACTTTTCACTGACCTTGAAAAAAAAATTTTTCCCTGACTTTTCAACTTTAAGTGGCAACCCTGAATTAATCAAAACATATAATGTTTGAATATATAAACACCACGTATTATTTAAACAAATCAAATTTGTGTTTCAAAACCTTTCATGTGAATCAATTTTACTTATGCAATTTTTCTTTCTACCTTCATCAGAATCATATTGTTGACGTTTACTCCTGGTGGACACTGCAGGGCACACATGAACTTGACCAGTCGTGTTTTACCACATCCGGTTTCACCCATTATAACAACAGGAATGTCACTTCTGAAAATAAACGTTAATTTCGTCATTTACCATTTGCAAAATACATGCAGTTAAATTAGTTTCAGCTTGATAAAATATAACTCAACATGAGGTAATCATACATTTGAATATTTGAGTTTACCTAAATCTCATATAGATCGCCAATATTTTCTTGACATTGTCCGTTGTTAGCTCATAGGTACTGTCTGGATCATGTGGTACTCCGATACCCATAACATTGCACAATTTCAATATCTTCTGGTCTCTGAATCATATGCATAAAGACAAAGATTTGTACATTATAATATATTCTTAAATATAAACAAAAAATGGCAAGTGTCAAGAGGACACGGATACCGTTATATTGGAAAACAAATGAAAAGCAGTTCACTAATGTTTACCGTTTTCATACGTTTATTCATAATTTAAAAGCATTGGCGTTGAATTAAATCTGCTACGAAAGCAATACATAACAGGAATATGGCACGAAAATGGTAATTCTTGTGTATTGATATAGTTCAAATAAGTCCATTCAAAAATTGTAATGTTCGCGCTACAAATGGCCA
Organism: Dreissena polymorpha; assembly: GCF_020536995.1. Classification (NCBI taxonomy): domain Eukaryota; kingdom Metazoa; phylum Mollusca; class Bivalvia; order Myida; family Dreissenidae; genus Dreissena; species Dreissena polymorpha. The sequence continues at coordinate 49,595,438 of NC_068366.1, read as the reverse complement.
TATACCTTTGTTAAAATATCACAATATCACATACTGATAAACATATATATTATAATTTTGATCACTGCGTTAGATAAGTTTTACCTGACGGACTGACGGCTGATCCTACATGCCCTCCAGGATTAAAGTTGGGATAACATAAACAAGTAATACAACAAATCTTACATCAATAACTTTACTAACCGTTGCAGATTATCAAAGTTTTCTTGGAGAGGAACTCTGTTTCTATCAAGGGCATCGTATAGATTCGGCGCCATAATAGCTTGTTCAAGCACGCGTGAAGTCTGTAGGTCAATCAAATTACCAGTGGTTTTATCAATGAAAAAGCCCAAAAACGTGAATGTGAAGTGATCTGAGTTGAAAAACAGGTACGGGTGCGGACTGAAATTGCCAACTGACATATAGTAGCAAAATATAAACTCAAGTTTTGCATTATGCAATTCAAAATTATCATATAAAATGAACGAAACTTATAATACGTCATTTGTTTATTTATTATATATGTTTAAACCTGCTTTCCCAAGTTCTCCGAAGTGTAAGTCTATTAAGAATTGCTTCGTCTACCATCGTTTCATCTTCGTCATGCAAGAAAGATGTAGACGGGCTTTCCTCACTTATGTGTAGTGAATGGGTTGCAAAATCCTAAATAGTTAAAGGCATCAATTAAAACACACGAACACATATCTTACTGTAAAAAGTAACAAAATTACGTTTATATCTTTCTGATATGTATTTGAAAAGGCATGCACAGATGTGACGATATTGATGCTCTAGTTCCTGTTGCGCCAAATACATGTTTGTATATGGTGGAAGATCTTTGCCGTAGTTAAGAGCGGATAACGTTATTGGTGAACTCAAAATAGCTGCCACTTATTGTACGCTTTATGTTTTGGCAGCTTTTTGTTGGATCTAGACGGTAAAATTCATGATAATACAGACAAAAGCACTCTATTACATGTTCAGCTTACAACACTTGCGTTGACAGTGTGCAATAAACATGTTAAAATCTGGATAGTGTGCGCCTTCGGTCCCTATCACAATTCGTATATAATATTGTTGGCAATTCCATACACGCATATTTAAAAGATAATTTATAAATTCGTTATGCTAAAAGGAAAGGACGAACCGACCTAAATTAAAAACGTGTGTCAACTTCAATACTCTATATATCCGGTATTAATGTACATAAATAAAAGAAGAGACGACGTCACATTAGGTAACGTCATGTTGTTTTCTATAAAAGATAACATTCATTGCTTGGGCATCCATAAGTTGTGTTAAATTATGCAGCTTTGGTTTGTCATATGCCCGTATTGTCACACATTTGGATGCAATACTTCCGAAGCTGTGCCAATAAGAACTCTTTACACACCATGGTCATGTTATAATCATACATACTAAATAGAAGTAGAATCATCGGCTTACATAAATCACAATAACAATAATATTATAATACACACCTTTGACATTTGCATGAGAAATCGAAGAACAAACGTTGCAAATCCAGGGAGGTCTTCACTGGCTGCATTGCTTATGAACTGATTATTCTCGTAATCAACAAGTTGGGTGTTAAGAAACCAGACAAAGTTTTGCAGTTCTGACCACGACGGGTTGATAACGCCACATCGACTAAAACACGACACGTGAATATATGCTTTTACTGAAAGACATGTGAACTCCACAACCATCCTCTATGATAGAAATGAATGAAACTGTTTGTTACGGATCAAATCGCGTACAACTGTGGCGCTAGTAACCTATTAGATCTACTATTTTATTATCAAAGAAATACTGCAAATGTTTCGACGTGCTTAGTATAGTTAGTCATATTGATTGTAATAATACAACAGATATATGACTTTTAACCCAAAGATTTTATACCGTAAAAGAACATCAAGGCACGCATTCTGATCTCCTTCAGGGTTTTGGGCATGAACATCGGTCAAGTTTTGTCCTAAATCCAACCTTCGCAAGTATTGATAAGTACGCTGAAAAACCGGACTACGAAACTTCTGTTCGTCAAAAAGCTGATCCGTTTGTCTAAGCCCTTAATTTTAAATAGAAATATATTTTCCATGACTACGTGAAATATACGCAATAGCGATGATTAGATATTCAAAAATAAGTCTGTTTAAATCAAGGGGTATTAGTTGACCTAATTTAACGTTTATCCAAATCAAATATCATATACATATGAATAATTAGAACGAAACTGTCAGTGGTACATATAATGTGTCAGCGTTTTTTGAATGTTCGGATTATATTACTTTTCCTGAGTTGGTGTGATCCGGTTTAAAACTATTTATTTGTAAATGCATTACACATTATGAACGTAATGTAAGACAAAAGGCGCCGATATATGATTGTAAATGCATTACCTATATTTGCCACTTGAGGAATACCGTTGTAGATGTTTAAGCTCTCTGTCGGTGATCTACACGTCACTTCGGGCAGAATGCCAAATATTTGGTGAGCGTACTGTCCAAATAATAAGTATCAAGAATACCTTTAGAACACTTTACAACGGCCGGCTTTAAAATAATTAATGAGATTTCAACTGTTTTGCCTAACAAAAATGCATGATTGCCAAATGGTACGTGTCTTTCGGAATCAAGATTTTTTCGGTGTTAATTTCTCTACCAAGAATGAACGACCGTATACTGCACACTTTGCTAACCATCAAAATCTATGAATTAGTAATTCACAGATATAAACTTGTAAAAAGTTTTTTTCAGGAAATAAGCAAAAAATAACAAAACAAAAAATATAAATAATATACTATATATATATAATATACGTAAATAAAAACGTGTATTCTGTCTACGCAATTGAAACTATAAAAAGCTATAGAAAACATTATGTCGTGTTACGATTGTTTTACATAGTTAATTTTATTTTTATAGAAATACAATAAAAATAATAGATTGAACAAGATCTTCTCCTGAAGAAATCGATAAAAGGCACACTTTTAACTCTTTCAATTGGAAGCCATGACGAGAGCTCAAAAGTCATGTTCACGCTTTGATCGACAGGGGCCCAGTGAAACGGAGATGAATAAACATTATTTATTTTGGCTAACTAAAATAGTTATTAAATTATGGGTTGAATACAACATTGTCTTTAATACACACAATCAGTAATAATGGTCATTATAATTTTAATTTTTCGTCTAAAATGTTTTAGTTTTAATAACTGTTTTTTACTATTTACATTTCCCCCCACAAACGAATGCATCATTGGTGACCAATAAGCACGGTAGTAAGTTTACCTTCCCTAAATTTTGTACTTTTGCGAAAAGCTATTAGTCATTTATTCTCGCGCTACATTATATGCTCAATAAATGTAGGTCAACAGTTATCTTAATAAGCTATACCAAAAAAAGCACAGTCATAAGCCAATTTAATGTGACTACACCTTCAAATTAAATTTAATATGTAAATAATATGGAAATGAGTATTATTTAAAAGTTCAACTGAATATAAAAGAATTGAAGTAGTTTTTACAAACATCGTTTTTGCTTGAAGTGTCGTGGATCATAATAGGTAAAGTTTCAATCAGATAGAAGTCGTCCAAACTTCTTCGCCACACATATCCGCTTTTGTCCATCAAACAATTGAGGATAAGAAGATTGAACAGTAGCAAGTCAATGCCCTCTTGAACCTACAATAAGTTCATTCTACACAGAAATCGTTTATAGTGAGCTAAAGTATTCATTAAATAATGAATTTAAAATTGTAACTATATTTTAGAAAAAAAGACAAGATTTTACTCCATTCTTATTGAAATAAATGAAAAATTCACAAACCTCGTGCGAAATGTCTATGTGAAACAGGCGTGCGCTCTGATTCCCTGATGTCGGCGTGTGTTTAAGAAATGCTTGTATAACTTCATGCATGTTGATGTACTTCTCTTGTAAAGGTATTTTTACAACGTTTGTGTCAACTACTTTCGATCTGGCGAATTTTTGTTTCATGGCTTGAGTCTGCCGCTGTACATATAAGGATTTTCCAACACCGGCTCGTGTTGACAAGACAAGGCGTGCAGAACATCTGATACAAGTTAGATTGCAAAACCATTTGACACAATACAAAAACACCTTCTACAGTCAACGCTATTTTTTGGATAAAGCAATACTGGTAGTTACAAGACCTGTGTCTTTACGACATGGATGTCTTAAATTCCACGCTTGTCCTTAAACTCCGATTATCGAACAAACAAGCTGTTTATGGGCACATTCTAATTTCGACTCATTCAGTGTTAACTTTATGGTAATTAGACGGGTGATACACGAGAAATTTAGTTTCTACTTGGCAGGCATTCGTGGTAAATTATTATTTAAATTGCACGATGACAACGTTATAGTTTTGAAAGCGGTTTAATGGCCAACTGTTAACTTCGATATACTAAATGTGAACTTGACCTCTGCGGTAGAAGTGGAAGTCATTTTTGGTAATGTATTTTCAAAGCATGATGAATGATAAAGATACGGTCACGACAAGCGGTTGATGGACAATTTTAACGTAAAACTCTTAAATGCGACCTGGACCTTTCAGTAAGGGAGGCACGGTTTGAACTTTAAACGCCGTTTTATGATAAATGTCATTAGTTCCAAATACTTTTAAATCCATAAATATAAGGAGTAAACAATGCAACTGATGGAAGAATTTTAAAGTACTTTTATGGAAACTTTTGACTGATTGTAATCCTGACGCTTAAGATGAATGTAACACGCGACATGTCGTCTTATAGCGGTATATATACATTCAACTTTTCTTCGAATCCATCCATATATTGCAAAGTTATGCCTCAGATAGGAAACTTCAGATGGACATAGACGGACAGACATACGGCCAGACAGACAGATAGACGGACATTGCGACTGCTACAGGCCTCCATCTTTAAAAGATGGAATTTGAAGATCGTATACTATAATGCACACTACAATTTATTGGGTTGAAAACACGCAATCAAGGTTAAAAATAAAACTCAGTGTAAGTTCCACAAATATTCATATTTCACTTATTCATGTGATAGAAGGGACACAATCCCGTCAATTAAAAACGTTTGATGGTGCATTACACAGCTACTTTATCTATTTTATTTACATTGATATATACTTTCGAAAAGGGATAATGGAACTGTGTACCGTTTGAAGTCGACACACGATACAGAGTGAATCCTGTTCACGGGCACCACTAATTTATCTTCCACATATTTCTTCACCGCATCTTGGTGGACTGTCTGAACTTGTCGAATAAACTTGCCTAATGAGGCCACCAACGGACACCGATATTCATTGTCCGATCCACAGATGATGAACATACGATATTTCAGATCTAATTTCAAACAATTAAACAGTGTTAAATGGACCACAGCAACAACATCCGAACATGCTAAACATATGTATTATTAAAAAAACCTGTGTCATGTCTTTGCTAATACAGAGGGAAGTTACAGTTGAAACAAAAAGGATACAAACACTGAGGCATTGATAGGTTTGTGTTAATATGTTCGTAGTGTGTTAAGAGATATAACAATCAATTCACACTTGAACATGAATCCCAATTTTAAATGTTCAGATTGCGAGTAACGAGTACAAACAAAAAAACACATCCAAAGTATTGATATTATATGAATCAGCATTCAACTCCGAGATTAAACAAATAGTCTAACACATACTATAAGAGAAGAATCACATACACATACACATTAAAAACAATTTGGTCAAAATAAATTACATTAGCCTTTACCGGTTTAATACAAAATATGGAAGAATAATCACATACACATTGAAAAACATTTTGGTCAAGATAAATTATATTAGCCTGTACCGGTTTTATGGTATGTTTCCAAAATTAAGTCGTGCAAAATCCTTTCCGTGGCCTCGCCAACGTCGTAATTTAGAATATCGGCATTTACGAGACAATGAATCTTTCTCCCATCAGCAAAAACTGCCCGACGCCAGAATATTTCAATCTGTAGAAACATTTTGGTAGCCTTTAACATGTTTATTACATTTATGTAATTCAACAATTTCAAGCACACCCGGAGGTGCTGTTGTTTCGCATCAACAAAACTACGACAGCAAACTTAAAAGATATGAACAATCACATTTGAAACGTAATACATTATCATCCATGTAAATATATTACGGTATTGCAACAAAACTGGTAAGTGTTCAGAACTATTTCGAAACAATCACATAACATAAAAACAAATCTCAGTATAACATACACGGGTTATTTAAGGAATGATGTCATACATTGTAAGCGGCTTAAAATATATGTGAACGTAGAAAATATACCTCTAAATAAATGTTTTTAAAGGAAAATATCGAATGCCTAGATTATCAATGATTACCTCATCAATTGTCGTGTCTGTGTGGCACACGAGAACTTCGTCTGACAACGGAAGAGGCTGGTTCCTGTCGTGCATGTAAATGGATAACGTCACCTTGAGGATTTCGCCTGTTCAAATGTAATGACGTTGACTTAAAACCTACTACAATGTCATCATTTACATACGTAATAATATGATTACAATAACCCGCGTTATGGCCAATACATTAAAAAAAAAAACACGCACGCATTACTTGAAAAGCAATCTTTTGGAAAAAATAAAAACATATATTATATATAAAAATATAATTAGATCAAATGCAGCTCAAAGGGCTGTAAGAAAGAGACGTTGTACCTTAAGTACAATTAAAAGTATGGCACATTTTAGGTCGTGAGAGATTTCATTCTGAACACAAATGCGTTTATATCCTTGAAAGAGATAACACAAATTGTCACCATGCATAGGAACAGTAAAAATACATACATCGTATTATCGCGACCAATAAATTTCTTATAAAATGTAAATTATTCAACTCTAACTTTTGCGAAACAAGCGGTGAAAATATCGATAATATCGAACGTCTTTTTGGGAGTGCAAACACATTAAAACTATCTGGAATCAGTTGACATCATTTCTTGAACAACAACAACAAGACGTTAAATTATCCTTCTTTTACGTTAGTTTTGGAATTAACTCATAAACATCAACAGCCAGTAGTTATATTGTGAATTATATTATAACATTAATGAAACATTTTCCTTTAACATGAAATTCAATTAACACATGCCTAATTGTATTATAGATAAACTAAAACTAAAACTTCAGATTGACACAGAAAAAGCTCTCAAAATGATACATTTCATATTAAAAAAAAATAGAATCGAATTAAATCATCGTAATGCAAGTCTACTTATATACTATTCACATCATGTAAGTTTTGCATGTCATTAATTTGGTTTATTATAAGATCGTTGCTTATATTTACCAGAACACGCACTGTTGTCACTGATATGAATATTTTTAAGGTCTAAAAAGCATCGCAATTAATATTTTTGTATACTTTGTTAATACAGTTACTTACAAATAGAATACATGTATGCATACAGTATATTCTTTAAAATCAATATAAAAAATAAACACATTAGATTTGTCTATATAATTAGTAACATCAACATTGACCATAGAGACACCAGTTCCGCATGTAATGACAAGATTTGTCTGATCATACGTACTTTTTTATTAATACTATTGTATCGCTGTTTTCATATCCATACCATTAGCATCTAATAATTAAACGCAAACAATTCGTAGAGATTTTTATATGACGTATCTATATATGATAATTTATTACAATATTAACATATATTCTTACATAACATATATCGCCAGTTTTATGATAATAACCATGCCATATTCAATTTAAGGCACATATACATTAAGTATCATTGCAATATATTAATCTAATGGAACCTTGTTCCTGTTTCACTGCATGCATATATTCATACCAAATCCGTATTTTCCATCGACATTCGATGTATTTCTACATGACGACTTTTGTTTCATATCCAAAGGTTCATTTGTTCCCCATCGAAAAGCTGATTTAACTCGAGATTCAGTTTGTTTATATTTGTATGAGCAATTGGTTACTTCCCAAAACTAATTAACACAATGTTATGTTTATCAAATAAAAAAATAATAATATAGAAATTCAAACCTAGCACAAAATAAATGGGCTTTCAATCATCTAGCAATTGCAGACATTGCTTTTTGTGGTTGTTTTCTTGTACTGTGTCTTTATAACATGTTGGTACATTTAATGGAAAATTGCATTGCAAGATAAACGTTTGGGATGCGTCTATTGAAAAAGAAGGCTTTTGTCGACATGTCAAATCCACAACCGTGTTTTCTGAGTGTGATTGAATTTCTTTATTCATTCAAGTTGTATTGCACTTAAAAATTGGCATGTTCATTTTAAAATCAGGCTTATGCCATATGTAATAAAAGAATTCCTTTTGGAATAGGATTAATATTATAAATCTTATATTTATCCAACCTGCAGGGCAGACGATGAGATTTGGTTCTCCAACTTTATAGTTGGAAGCATACATCCTTTTCACGCTTTTTGTCTCCGACACTGAAAAATAATAATATTTAAAATGGCGTGCACTAAACAAATTAAGTATTTGCAAAAAAAGAAATTACAAGTATGCACACAGTGTATGTTTAGATAGATAATCATTATTCCTAAAACATTTTACCTGCCAGATGCTTCAGAATAATTCCCAAATGTTTAAGCCCAATGAAGTCGCTTATGCTGGATGACACAGAATCAAGAAAATGTGTCCAAAGATCTGTAAGATTTTCAATCAACGGCCTTACTCCGTCATCACTATTTTTAATATAAAAACACATGTTCAGTGGTAATTGAAATGAATGCATAGTAACTTCAATTTTATTATTTTAAAACTTGGATTGCAATGCTGCGAGCTTACAATTTTGTTCGTGTGTATTGTTTTGCAATGCAGGGCTAAGTGTAGGTGTTTAACTATAATGATTTGTATGGTTTCCTTGCGAAAATAAAAAAAATAACATACACACCAAATTATGCTCAAAAGAAACAACGCGTTACATGGACAATGATTTGGAGTTGTGGATCATGTGTTCACTCAAATTGGTGATGTGAAGTAGTGACCTTTTTTGTTTTGCTGTGTTGAACAAGGAAAACAGCATTTGAATGTTAAAGTACATCGATACTTTTATGACAGATAAAACAGTATTTACCTTTTTTGATAAGTTCGCCTTAGTGATGTTTCAATGATCGAAACTAGTGTGGACGATGATGGTGCATTCCAGTCTGTAAATTCAAACTTCAAATTAGGTTGCTGAACATTGTTTTCCGTTTTCATTTTCTCTTCCTTTTTGTCACAGCTTTGTTGCATACACCACAATATGGCTGCAATGTATATACACATTTTACAAAAAAAATATTAATGGAAAAGGTGTTGTTTCGGATTGTTGTTTTAGTCCTACCTAAGCATGCATTCATACAACATACTCCCTGCTATATGTCTGCCATCATATGCTCAACCAATATCATTGGTTGTAGGAAATAAACACTCAAATTAGATTTACAAAAAAAAATGTAATTTTGTGAAAATACTTCATTAGCGCATAGGCAACGATGTGGTAATATTATCGGGAAGTACCTTCTGAAACGTCACAGGAAGAAATATCTTCCGCATGGACATGATCCAGTGCCATTTCGGCCAAAGTTTGATCATAACCAATATCAACAAGTTCTTTAACAAACGTTGATCTTTGATTGTAAGATTCAATCTCTTTATCTCTGTCTTCGGTTTGCCCTGCGTTATCAAGTGTATCCAATGCAGACCGCTGCTTTGATAACTTGGTATGTACTTCCAATTGGGCAGCTCTAAGTGCTGTTTCCAAATCCGCTAAACAAAAATGATATTTCTAGATTTTATTATCTTAATTTTATCATTTTGCTACTATGTGTAGGTATTTTAAAAATACATCTTATGAAGCATTCAAGTGAAATTTTTAATTAAGTTATCACAATTTTAAATTGATATAATTACAAACTCAAACGGTCACATGATTTTGAGAGATTCTGTCGTTTTCCTTTTTGATGACGTTGAACGATTGTATTGAGACTAAAAGGCAAACACGTATTCGCGGTTTGTTAAGGATAAAGCCTATTATTCTTTAGCGCACTGTTTTGAAACCGGTTGGGAAAAGCTTAATTTACTTATGTATTTTTTAAAAATTGTTATCGTATAATACTTGAGTTGTGTAGTTCCGTTGCTTAAATCTATTCATTTAAG